>NW_025050344.1:0-13701 GCF_019279795.1 Protopterus annectens
GTGAAATGGTTATTACAATGCGATGTATTTACAGAAATTACAGTTTTCACATTTAAACATTCCTGGTAGTCTGGATGTTACTGGAACATGTCTCTCCAGTACATTCTTTAAATTCCTTCCTTTTCTGAAAACCACATGTATTTTATACCCCAAACAGTCAAGGACAGTTTGGTTAGTTCTAAAAAAACCCCAGTTCTTATTAATCAATTTTACTATAGTACTACTTTGACTGTTAAATGTAGTCACAAAACTAAATTTAAAGTCCTTTTCTTGGTCAGTCACATCCTCTGTATTAGAGGTAATTTGCCTGTCCACTCCAAGATTGTTACTCAATGATACGTGACCTTTGCAGCAATTTTTCATAAAATAGGTTTGAACCAATCAATACTTCTTTTGTAAGTGACTTCCTCTATTAGTGTGTCTACAAGTGACTCTGGATATCCACGATGCTGGAACATCTGTTTCAAAAACTGACATTCGCTATGGAAAACTGAGTCCAAGCTAGAAATACGTGATGCTATCACTAGTTGCCCTTTGACCACAGATCTTTTTTGGTGGAAAGGGTGGCAGCTAGTGAAATGGAGAAATGTATTAGAGTAACTAGCTTTTCTGTAAATTTGCGCTGTGAAAGAGCAATCTGATCTGTTCTTATTTAACTGAATATCTAAATATTTATTCCTGACAACCGAGGGGGTCCTGCTTCCTTCAAACTAGAAGAAATGGAACTACTGTGGCAGATTAGATTAAACTCATTCTATCACCCTGGTCTCAAGGAAGCATGTTCAATTTCTAGCTTACTTAAGCTGAAAAGTCTTCTTAGCATACCTCCCAACTGTCCCGAATTACTCGGTTTTTACCGAGTTTTGGGAATCTAAAATGGGTGCCCACGATTCGAGTGGCACCCCTTCATTCGATTTGTTTTCATTGTGTTTCTATGATTTTTTTAAGTTTTAAGCTTTGTCAGCTGGCGTCATCACGTGCGATGATCGTCAGTCTGGCTCCAAAGGCTACCAGCCTGTCGAATTGGCGGTATTTCCAGCTCAACTCAAATGCGTTCTGGCGGGGAATGGCTTGTTTGTGGATGTTTCGCCTGGCTGATCGTTAGAAGCGCTCATTTGTGGATTTAGAGCTAGAGAGCGCCATCGCCGTGAAGTGCTCATTTGTGGATTTGATGATGGTGGACTAAGCTCAGCTCCTGGCTGCTCGTTTGAGGATGTAAGGCTGGATGTCTGATTGTTAATTATTGAAGGCTTGAAGGCTCGGCGTGGCTGCTGCAAATAATGCAGGTATGTTATCGCCTGGCTGCAAACAGAGACAAAGCAAGCTGAAAAGGGTGTGTGAGGGTGTGTGTGTGTGGCTGTCATGTATGTGTGATGGAGCAGCTCATATAATACTGGAAGGTCAAATAAGGATGGTTATGTTTATTCTGAATGGATGAACAGCAGGAGTAGGAAAGGAAATAAAATGGGGAGATTAACAGTTGAAGGAGAAGTGGCTAATGTTTAGAAAGCAAAAAAAAAAAGATCTAAGTAAAGAATAGTTGAAGGTGTCGAACAATGAGTAAGGCAAAATAAATCGAACTAAGAGTGTTAGAAGTTGGGTAAAAAGATTAAGACATAGACAAGATAAAGTATGAAGAGGCAGACAGCAGATAAGAGGGAAGACAGCAAAGGAGAAGAGAAGTAAGAGGCGATGAGTGCTATAAATTGAGTGCAGACTTCAGTGTTGCAAATAGCACAATCGTGCATGAGGAAAGATAATACTATAAATGCACATACGGAAATAAAAATTGTAATGAACATATAGGAAAATAATTTCAGTAATATAAAAAAGTCATGTGTGCTGTATGTTGTAAAAGACTGAGCATTATGATGGCTTCCTGAAATGAAGTGTTACACTGTATTTCTCTTTGAAAATTATATGATGTGTGTGTTTTCTTTGCCAGTAAGAAAGATTTATATTTTAAAATTTAGAGAAAAAAATGTTTCTCATGTATAGTAAATTTGCAGCATAAGCTGCACTGCATTTAATTTAAAGAGGATGTCAATGTTGGATTGTTATTTCTTGCTGGAAATGTTGTAGTACAATGCATTCATAGCCATATCTCATGAAAAAAAGGAATAAGTGAAAATGCTTAATTCCCACATCCTCTTCAAAAGCTCTCATGTATCTTTTATATCCAACCTTGTATCTTACACTTTGGTAATTTTAAGCAACATTTATAAGAATTAAACTGGTTACTGTTTGATTCATTCTAAAAAGTATGTATTACTTTAAAGTGATAAATGAACAAAAGAGTAGTATGCAAGCTTTTCAAATCATGTTTTCATTATATTTTACCCATAATGCTGCTACTTTTAATAAACCTGGGTTATGTAACTTCTGTTCTGTCATGTTCTGTAACACATTCAAATTGTGCTTGTGTGTGTATAACGTTGGCTAGAGGGTACTCAAGCTCAAACCCTGTACCCTTGCATACAGAGTAAAGGGCCTAAATTCGCCACCACCACTTGTGAGCTTTGACCTGATTTTTGTGCTAGAAGGTTGAGAGCTGTGGTGAGAAGTGATAAATGAATTCACTAAATGATAGCCATTAAGTTTCAGTCTTCTTATTTTTCAGCAAGTTGCTGATTTGACATAGGGGGTATGTTCTGACTGTAGTGCATAGGGTCTTGGGTTCAAAACTTACCAGTGAAATACATGGTACTAACACATTTTATTCTAGCAACTTTACAAAAGTATACAAGCAATGTTTAAAATGTGTCCCTGGTTTTTGACCTTTTACCCCCCCCCCCCAAAATAAAATTGAAAATAAGTGTGAGATGCTATGCAAGATGCCTTACACTACTGTCATTCTATTTATAGTGTGGATGTGGAAGTAGACTTTTATGATGGAAATGTTCTGAATTGGGCAGTTCTGTCATTATTGGTTCATGTGTTTTGTTTCATTGCCTACAGTACAGCCTACTGGAAAAATGTTGAAACAATAAATTTAAAATGCGCTGTCTAACAAGTGTGTTGTATTATATAAGGAATATAATTTAATAAAGTCAGGAGGGTGTTTCAAAGAAAAGATCACAGTATGTTTCTTGTTCTGTGTGCAAGGGGCCAATAATTTGAAAACAGTCCAAAGGTAATCTTTACCCACCACTGGCCATATGCATTCTCTTTGGATGTGGTGTGGGTTTCAATGCTGTTTAATGAATGTGAGTTACAAGGGCAGAGGAGTTTTAATGCCCAACATATTTTCATTGTGAGACAGTATTGCTTTGTTTACCAGATGTCCATTTAGTGTTTCTGCATTGTTGTGCTGTAAAATGTAAAAATAAAATCAAAATAATCATTGCAGAAGTAAAGCAGTATGCGTACATTAGTGTTTATGGTAAATCGGTTGAAATAGCTAGGTAATGGCATTGGAATGGCTGCAGGGGGACTCTGGTGCCTATTTTGGTTGTCTGTTCTTCAGTTTGCATTTGAAAGTTGGTATCCCAGAATTCCATGGAAGTGGGTGGGGTTATGTAATTGTGTATGCAAATTAGATGTTAATCAGCGTACAGATTTGTACCTATTTTTCATGGGCCTTGTCCAGATTTTTGATGTTTCCAGGTTGAGAGGTATGCTTCTTAGATAATACAGAAGAAATCCAATATTTTATGTATTATTATGTGGGTTTTAAACCATTGTTGATATTTTAGTGTTATACAACATTTTTAACATAAGTAATGTTTTACATATTAGATTTTAAATATAAATAGAGTTTTTTATGTACTGTTCGTTTAAAAGGTATAATCAATTACAATTTTCCCGCACTTTTTGAGTTCAAATTGCTTGCAGCTGTTGTAGTAACTCATTTCTGAAGAAGTTTGTTCCTTTGAACAAACGAAAGCTTTAAAGTACCTGATTTTATTTTCGTGTTTGACCTTGTGGATTTATCCTATTAAACCTTCGTAGTCAGTCTGTGGAAGCCTCTAGTCTATTTATTTGTTATTTTCAGTTTGTTTGTGCCTTTAGTTTCAAGTCGCCTTGCTGTGTGAGTAGATGAGGAATTTGTGGTAAAATCCATGGTGGGCCCTGGGTCATGTTCCTTAGTAGAGGGTACCAGTGCTGGCATGGCCAGTCCGGGGCAATGAGTATCATTCGAGGTCTCTCCATCCTGACTTGCAGCAGCACCTTTGTGAGAAGGGGCAATGGAGGAAAGGCATATACTGTCAGCATTTTCCAACTGAATGAGAGTGCACCCACTTTCCAAGCTTGATGGTGAAATGTCCTTGTGCAAAATTTTGAAAGCTGAAAGTTTTGGGGGTTGGCAAACAGGTCTATGTCTGGGCACCCCCATTTTTGAGTTATCATTGCAAATACTTGTGGATCCAGTTTCCACTCGTGGGGATCCATGATGTTTCTGCTTAGGTCGTCTGCCAATGTGTTCTTTTTCCCTGGCAGGAATTGAACTTGGTAAGCCAGTGCTGTAATCCACAAGGTCATTGCTTGCCTGCATAGAGGGTAGCAGTGTGTACCCCCTTGTTTGTTTATGTACCACATTACTGTGTTGTTGTCTGTCCTTATTATAAGCTGTCCTGGATGTAAGAGGTCCTTGAAGGCTGTCAGAGCATTCTGTACAGCTAGCATTTCTTTTTGATTGATGTGCAGATTCCTTTGATCTGCAGTCCATATGCCTTGAACGCACCGTCCTGCCATGTGCGCCCCCCCAGGCAGAGTCAGATGCATCTGTTGTCATAGTTTGCCTGGCTGGGGGTAAGGTGAAAGGCTGACTCTTGTTGAGGTGACATGCCTGTGACCACCAAAGAAACTCCTGTTGAAGGCAGGGAATGAGAGGTATCATTGTTTCCAAGCTGTGGCTGTGTTGAGTCCATACGCTTTTCAGGAACCATTGTAATTTCCTCATATGCAGTTTTGCAAATCGTATTAGAAGTATGCAAGATGCCATGAAGCCCAAGGCCTGCAGAATTTTTCTTGCAGGGAGTTGGGTCTTTGTTGCCATTATTTTGAAGTATTGAGTTAGTTGTAGTTGTTTGTCTGGTGTCAGATAAGCCATCTGGGCCGCTGTATTCAAGCTGGCACCCAGGAATGTCATATTTTGTGAGGGCACTAGTTTTGATTTCTTTTCGTTTACTGTGTACCCTAGGCAACTTAGAAGGTGTTTTACAAAAGCCAGATGTTGTAAGAGAATGTACTTGCTTTCTGCTTGGATGAGGCAGTTGTCCAGGTATGGGTATATTTGAATTCCTCTTTGTCTGCAGTATGCAATTACTGGTGCCAGGCATTTTATGAAGACCCTGGGTGCAGTAGATAAGCCAAAAGGCAGTGCAGAGAATTGGTAATGGGTTGAACCTGCAATGAAACAGAGGTATCTTCTGCAATTTTGTCTGATAGGGACATGCAGGTATGCCTCTTTGAGGTCCAACGTTACTAGCCAAGCTTTCTTGTCCAACACGGGAAGAAGCTGCTGTAGTGTTAGCATCTTGAATTTGGGTACTTGCAAGAAGGTGTTTAGAATTGAAAGGTCCAGAATGGGTCTCCACAAGCATTGTCCTTTCTGGGGACTAGAAAGAGCGTTGAGTAAAATCCTTGGCCTTGCTCCTGTGTAGGTACCAGTTGAATGTCTCTCATGTCCATGAGAGCTGTAATTTGTTTTTGTGCCTCTGCTCATTGATTTTGTGGCAAGTTTGGCATTCCTTTTAACTTGGCAAGGTGTGGAAATGGAATCTGTATCCTTGTGAGATAATGTCTAGGACCCATTTGTCCTTTGTGACGATGCGCCAGTTGTCTATAAAAAATGCCAATTTTCCTCCCAAGGGAGCTGCCAAGATATTTCTGCTTGGCAGTTTGAGGTTTAAGTCATTGTGTTTGTCTTCTAGTAGTTTGGGACCTGTCTTCTCCTCCCTTTTGTGTTGCAGTGCCCCATTGGTGAGGTATGTAAGAGATTTGTGCTTGTCCTCTGCCCCTTGGGCATCTGTGGTCTGTCAGAAGCTAGAAAGGACCAATTTTTTGGTGGCCAATTTCTGCTGAAACGTGGGGGTTGTACCTGTAAGAAATCTTTGACCGTCTGCATAGATTTTGCCTTATCCTCCATTTTCTTTAAAACCTCTTCTGCTTTAACCCCAAATAAGACATCCTACTGTAAGGGTGCATGCCTACATATAACAGACCCAGTAACAGCTGCTCTACAGGAAGCTTCCAAGGAATCAAATCCACACTGTAAAGTATGCTTGCCCACCTGTTCGGCTGCATGCATCAGATCCTGTATTTCTTTGAATTCAGACTGTTGAGGGTGCGTGCTCATCTTTTGTTTTATTTGAGACATTAGGAATTGCTGGTATTTCAGCATGTGAAATTGACAATTTAGTGCTCTCATAGCTAGAGTAGCTGAGGTGTAAACCTTCTTCCCCCACCTATCTAGTGCTCTGGAGTCCCTTTCAGAGGGTACAGGATTTTTAGCCATAGAAGCCTTAGCTCCATTCGGACCCTAGGAGATTTTCTTTGGGTCAGCAACAGGGCTTTTGTAAAGGAATTTGTGTGAGTCAGGCGCTCTATAATATCTATCTGGTTTGGCTGGAGCAGGAGGCAAAGAATCTGGATTTAGACTAGATTCTAAGTAAACATCATCCACAATGTCTACAACTGGAGGGAGAGCAAGTGGTCTGTGCTGGAGGAGTAAAAGAAACTCTCGGAGCCTTTTCTTTGAGTCAGAATAGTCCTGACCTTCCCAGTGGAAATGTTCCCTCGTGGTATGTAAGGTTTCCACAAAGGAATAGTCTTCAGGGGAAGAAGCTGAGGGAATGGAATCTTCAGCATCAGAATCTTCATAAGGAGGAAAGGCGTAATCCTGTTCCTCAGAGGAGCCTGAGGAAATGGACACATGATCAGAGGAGTCATAATCCTGCTCTTGTCTAGGCCTTTTGTCTGGGGGGGTTGGGAACCCCTGATTAAAGAAATCAAATCTTCAGCTATTTTAAGCATCTGTTTCTTAGGCATGGGGCCTTGAACTGGAGACTGATGTGCAGTCTTTTTTGGTTTTAGAGGAGTCTTAAGCTTAGCATAAGATTTTATGGTGAGAGTAGTCGGTCTGAAGACACCTTCTGTAACCGAAGATGTTTCCGCAGCACCGGCTTCTCCTTCTGCAATGTTGTCGGTAGAGCCTAAAGAAAATGGCTGAGTCGGCCTAAAACTCTCTGCTTGAGAATCCGAAGCGGTTTGGGGTTCCAATTCTGTGGTTATCAGGGGCTGCGTAGGCGCCTCACTGAACACCGGAGAACTGGCGACCAGCCCAGCCGAGGCCTCGGAGTCTGGCTTGGATCTAGGCTGCCTGTCTTTATCTTTGCATTTTTTATGCACGCCGGTAGACATTTGCTCCGACGGCATAGTGTAATTAAATTTCCTACCGAAGTAGTGTCGTGCAAAATCAAAGCGTCGCTTTATAGTTCGCTTATTGAACCTAGCACAAAAGCGACAACCAGTGACGTCGTGGTCTGGGCCTAGGCAAGGTACACAATAAGAATGAAAGTCCTTATGAGGTATTTGCTTCCCACAAGAAATGCAATTGTTAACTTTTTCTGACATCGGACTGAGGCAAGAAAAGGTTTCCCAATGGGGTACTTAGCTTTGAAGACTTCGGACTGAAATTCGATTTGAAAATATGAGGTGTCGGCCGACCAGCACTTGCGAACTGCTTCTGCTTCAGGCACCGCGCGGCAAGAAAGACTGAAGAAAATGGCGTTGGATGCCTCTTATATACCCATGGCGCACTGACGTCAGGGAAGAAGCGACAGCAACCGATGCCGGACCAAGACTTTGGAATTCAGGCCGACTGCAGGACCGCCTGATGGCAGGATAACCCGTGTGTGATGACTGCAGCAGGGTAACACGATGAACATCCTTAAGTTTAATGCTATTAGCAAAAATAAAAGCAATCACACAAAAATGAATGTCAAAAATTAAACCTGCAGTAAATGAAACAAAATACAAGTCTTAGAGAAAGGGTAATTACAAAATGAAGAAAATACATTTCTTAAGAATAAATGGCATATTTGGGTATATTATATACAAAATAATTCACAAAAAATTGATACATGTAGGTGAATAAAAGCTGTAAAAAGCTGAGTATTTTGTAATTAAGGTAAGGAAAAACAATTAAGGTGGAGCTTGCACATATATTGCACATACATCATAATGGAAATGATACTGAATTTTTTTCTTTTCATTGTAACTAATGCATGCATGTGATCACCTACCCTGACTCAATGCTATGATGAACAGATAAAATTGCTTAAAAATGGAACAGATACGTTGTCAAGTCAAGTCTAGAAAGAGGATGTATAAAGAAAACAGGTGACAGAATGCAGAAGTCCACAAAATTGTCAAAAGAAAGAGTAGGGTTTCTAAGACAGCTGCTAACTAACTTTTAGTTATGTACTCACCATAACTTCAGATGTTTGGGATCCATCTCGCCTACATTCTGACTGATGGGTTCGAGGAGCGATCCTCGGCTCCGACTAAACTACCAACTTATGCCAAAAGAGCTGAAGTCTCTTATTGGCTGAGCTTACTATATCCCAGGATGCACCACTACCAGTCCCCCAGATCTAGTTTGTCCGCATACATGCACACATGCATACCCTGCTTATATAACATCGTCAGATGAAACAAGATAAAACAGTAGAACTCAAAACCGTTCAATCTCTTCTGATCTCTCCAAAGGCAGGGGAAGGAGGGTGGGTATTAGGAATGTAAAGGCGAGATGGATCCCAAACATCTGAAGTTATGGTGAGTACATAACTAAAAGATGTTATGTGATCTATCTCGCCTACATTCTGACTTACACAATTGGATAAGGACAGCGTCCTAGCACCTGAATCCTGGGTGGCTCACTGGAAAACACTCCCTGAGTACAAGTGGAACCAAATGATGCTCGTCCTTTAGATGCCACATCCAATTTGTAGTGGGAAATGAAAGTGTCGGATTGGACCAAGTAGCCGCAGCACAAATTTCGATATAGCGAGCTTGGAATGAAAAGCTATAGAAGTAGCCATAGCTCTAGTAGAATGAGCTTTGATAGATGTTGTAAGTTGCTTACTCGAAGAAGAATAAGCCTGAGTTATGCAATCTCTGATCCATTTTGAGATAGTAGCTTTTGTGATGGTTTTTCCCAATTTATTATCTGAGAAGGACACAAACAACTGGTCTGACTTACGAAGTTGCTGAGTCCCTGTCTAAATAGAAGCGTAATTGCCTGTGAACATCCAATTTATGGAGAGTGTATTCTGCTTCATTGGAGAATTTGGAAAGAAAACTGGTAGCTCTAGAGATTGTTGGAGACAGAAACTAGAACAGACCTTTGGGACAAAGGATGGATTAGGCCTAAGTGATACTCTATCCTTGTGGAAAATCAAGTCACGGTGGCTTAATAGACAGGGGCTTGAAGCTCTGAAACTCTTCTTGCAGAAGTAATTGCAACTAAGAAAGGCAGTTTTCAAGACAGATATTTTAACTTTCGCATGTAGCAGCCGGTTCGAAGGGGAGATGTTAATGTACTTGAAGCACCAAATCAAGATCACGGAGGTGCAGGATGAAAAATTGAATGTGTGGTCTTAATAGGCTTTGCACCTTTTAATGAAAGTTTTGCATAGTCTGCTGCTCATCAAGGAGGATCCATGGATTCGTGGAATTTAGAGATAGCCGCTAGTTGGACTTTAATAGTTGAGACAGAAGATCCCTGATTAAACAGGGATGTTAAGAATTTCAAAACCTCTGGGACAGGGAGCAGTGATAGGGTCGCAAAGCCCTTGAGCTGAGCCCAGATAGCAAACCTCTTCCACTTACTGAGGTACAATTTGTTAGTGGTGGGTTTGTGTAAATATCGAAGATAAAATGTGAACAACTTCCGGGTCTAGTGTGTGCCTTCTAACTAAGGTCGGAAGTGGAGGAGCTCAAGCTGTCAATTTCCTTAAAGATTGAAGGACTGATGCCGATGTCCCGAATTGGATGGATTAACAAGTCCGGAATTAGATCTAAAGTCCATTTGATCGTCCACTGCATGCTTCTTCAGGTAAGGGAAACCATACCTGACGAGGCCAGTCCTTAATAGAGACAATCAGTATCATTGAAGACCCCAGTTGAGAAGCTTTTGAATAACTTTGGGAAGAAGTGGAATTGGAGGAAAGGCATAAAGTAGCCCTGTTGTGGCCAAGCAATGTGCTAGAGCATCCATGGCTGGTACTCCCTGATGTGGGATCAAGGAGAAGAACCTTTGGCACTTGGTGTTTAGGAGTTGCAAATGGGTCGCGAGCATGGGCGTCCCCATCTCCTGAAAACCTGAGCTGCTACAGTGTGGTTTAGAGACCACCTCGTGAGCAGAAAGAATCTGTCCTGCTCAATTTGTCTGCCAATATATTTGACTTTCCCGGGATGTGGGCGCTACCAAGAAGCGGTTGGCTAGCTGCACAGCCCATTCCCACACTCTCATAGCCTCTCTGCAAGGGGTATGATCTGGTCCCTCCTTGTTTGTTCAGATACTCAAAACCACAAACCGACATGTTGTCTGTGTCTGTGTAGATTTTAAGCCATTGATGATGCGCTTGAGGGAGAAACTCTGTGTAAGGCTTTCTGTAGGATAGAAGTACAGCCCTCATCTCCAACACGTTGATGTGGCGAAGAGCTTCGTCTACACCAGAGCCAGGAGAGCCCTGGAACTAGCCTGCCCAGACAATGCCCCCCACCTATCTGGGAGGCATCTGTCGTCCAGGGGTAACCACTGGAGAGGAAAAGAACAAAGGGGTTTTCCTTGATCCAAATTGGATGTCTGAAGCCACCAGCCCGAAAGGTCCCTTTGCATATTTCCGTGTCAGAATCATGATGTGATGATTGAGGGGAAGATCCTGAAAGGACCATTGAATTGACAATAGCCACTGAAGAATCCTCATGTGGTATAATCTTGCCAGAGGAACTAAAAGAACCGTGGCAGACATTGAGCCTAAAACTTGTAGAAACCATCCTGGCTGGGGCTTTGGATCTCGAGATCAGAGGCTTCAACTTAGCCCTGTAAAGTTTGGATCATTTGACAGGAAAGAAAGCTACCAGCATCAATCTTGACTCTATCTCTGCTCCTATAAACTTTATGCGTTGAGAGGGGCAGCAAAGGCAGATTTGACCAATTGAATGTAATCCCCAGGGTAATACCAGGGAGATGGTGGCTTTTGAGGGTTGGGTCCTTCATTAGTAGATGCCTGGTGGTGGTGGCGGTCAGGAGCCAGTCGTCGAGATGAGGTGTCAATACACTTGGAATCCAAGACTTCTCAGGTGAGAGCCGTCACTTGGGAATGCCAAACACTTGGTGAACACCCTGGGGGCTGTGGTGAGACCAAAAGGGCAGAAGCGCAAAATTGTGTAATGACTGCAGCTCCCAGGCTGAAGCGCGGAGATACCTTCTGGGCCGCCCTGATGTATCGGTATGTGATAATAGCGTCCTTGAGGGTCTATGGAGCACATCCAAACATCCTTCTCCAACAACAATGGGAGAATGGTTGTAGCGTGACCATTCGAATTTGGATTTTTGTGGCCAGTTGGTTCAGTCTGCTGAGATCCAATATTGGTCTCAGGTCCTGTCTATTTTGGCACTAAAAAGAACCTGGAGTAATTTCCTGATCCGATCTGGTCTGTGAGAGGACCGGTTGGATGACTCCCTTTTTCTAGCAGCTTTACAAAAAGCTTCTGCGACTGCCATTTCCTTTGACTGGGTGGTGGGTCCGGGATTGCTGGACGGGTGGGGGCGGTATGTGAATGGGATGGTGTAGCCTCCGGCAATGATCCGAGAAGCACCCATGTCTGTCCTGAGTGATTGACTCCCAGGCTTTTGGGTGCTGGGAGTAAAATGACACCCTCGGACTGGCTCGAACCAGCACAGCCGGGCAATCCCTCATAATGACGCAGGGAGGCTGAAGAGCCACGAAAAGGACTCGCCGGTCTCCAGAATTGCGGGCCCTCTACTGCCGCCTCTGGGGACGGGCGTCTCCCTGAAAAAATTTCCCCGCCCCTCTGCCTCTGGAAGGGAGAATCTTGCGCTTCCTGCTGTTGGGAGAAAAACTTTCATAGATTTATAGCGAACTATTATTTCCCCCTCCAACTTTAGCCTTGGGGTAAGGCCGAAGGAGTGGAATGCTTGAACGGGCACCTCTGACAGATGAAGTTTTTCCCTCTTGCTCTGGCAGGTAAGGGTGTCTTTAACCTTAAATGGTCAAACAATGAGGGACCCATCAAAGGGCGATCGTGAAGGAAGACTTGAAGGCCTCCATGGAGGCCGACACAAGCGGAGCCAGGTATTTGCGCCCACGTGGGAGCCACGCCTGTGCCTGCAGCTCAAGCCACCCCTTCCGGCCGCGATGAAATGACCCTCATGGACGAAGTTTAGAAATTGGACGTGAAGGGATAGCCAACTGAGAGCTAACTTAGAGCTGGGCTAGCTGCTCAGGTGGTAGGTTACCCTCGAGAGGGAATCTGACAACTCCTTGACCAGATCCCTCTGAAGCCTGGTAAAATGTGCCAAATAATTCCAGAGACCTTAAAGTAAAGGCCGGCTGAAGTCAAGGATGCGCTTCCGTATCTGTCCATACTCCTAGACTCCTTATTAGGAGGATGCTAATTTGAGACGTTGAAAACCTCTACCACGCGTCCTGTTGTGTAGCAGATGCCACCACTGCATGGCATCTACAACCCCGTAACTTTAGTGAGGAACTCCTTCTCGGGGGAGCAGACAAAAATTTATTTAGACCGAGAAAGGACTGGTTCCCATGACCATCTGGATGTTCACGCCCTTTGACAAACTAAATCCAGAAGCTCGTCGAGAAGGGCGGAGACACCCAGGAGGCGGAGGGCTGAGCCCTCCAAAGGCCTTGAGGAGCACTGCTGACTCGTCAGCAGAGTGGGGTTTGGATATCCAGCCGCCTCGTTGTTTGAGGATCTCTAAGATGTCTGCAAATGAGACATCATCCGAGGGGGCGACTTCGTGTGGAACCCTCTGCATCATCCAGATCCAGTGTCTGATGTAATAGACTCGGGGAGTCCACGTGCTTCCTCTTGCACAATCTCTCTTCCTTGAGGGGTTCCTCCGAAGACAACTCCGAGAAGAACCCTCAGGAGGAGGAACCCCGCTGGGAGAGTAACCTCGGAGCCTCGGGGGCTCCGCTGACCTACGGGACAGGGGCTTTGCCGGAGACCAGTCTCCCACTTCCCAGGAAGGTGCCCGGTAAAAAGCCGGAGAGATGGCGAAGAGGACTTGGCCAAGGCACTCCTCATGGCCCACAAGCCGGACCCCAGAATCCTGGGGTGTCCAGGGTCTCCGAGCACCGTGATGGCCGACGGAGATCGCAGCGAGCTTACCCGGGAGGCGCTCGGGAACCCGAGAGAAGCATGGGTCTGAACATCACCCCGGGTCCAGCCCAGAAGGAAATCCGGCGTACCAAACTTCCGGACCCGAAGGCCCAGGTTGGAAGTAAGGGTCGGGAGCCGACCCTGAGATCTCCACAGCTCCAACAGCACCTGCTCCGGCCAGACACAAGCTTGTCCGGAGGAGGGAATGGCAATGGGGTGGGCCAAGGTCATCAGTCGACCGAAGCCAACTGGGTCGGAACCGGAAACAAATTTTTGAAATTTTGGACCCCTTTTCAATCGAATCTGAACCAAAAAAAAACG
>NW_025050345.1:0-13908 GCF_019279795.1 Protopterus annectens
GACACATGGCCGGTTAGCTCAGTTGGTTAGAGTGTGGTGCTAATAACGCCAAGGTAACATGTTCGATCCCTGTACGGGACAGCTACCCCTTTAGTGGGGCAATGTGCAGACAATTAGTGCTATGACTTGTGGCTCACAGTGACAGTCAGACAGGGCCAGCCAGGTTCGACCTGTATCTCACGGTCAAAGCCTGACCTCCGGTCCACAGCCTTCTGAAGCTCTGCCTGTAGGCCTCATGTTTTAAAGCAGCTCGGCTTAAGGGTCTGACCTCTGCCTTGCAGCTCTGGAATGACCGTTTTCACTCCTGACTTCCATTCGTACTCAATTTCAAGTGCTGTCTTCTGTCCTGACGTCTGGGTAAGTTTCTTCAGCTGCTCTGCTTTACCTCTTAAGAACATGCAGATTGATCGGCGACTCTGGCCTCGTCACAAACTGTCCCCCCACGGTCATACCTACCCTTTGATTTTTGGAATGCATTGCAGAAGACGGAAGCAAAAACAGCCAATTCAGTTACTCTGTTAACAGGTGAAGAAAAAAAAAAAGGAATGACAGATGAAGAAATTCTTGCTTGAAGGAAGCTGGGGTGACTGCTGCCACCTTCAGGCTTCCTAGTGCAGTGGTTAAGGTGTTGGTTTTACAGGCTAAAGGTCATGAGTTTCAGCTGCCCTAACACCTGTAGTCAGATGAGTTTTAGTCATTAGATTTTCGTCCTGCACTCAAAGAAATTTTCTCCCGTTTCTAGCGTTCTTATTTACTTATTGCAAAAGCTGCAAGCTCTTTCTAGTGATTCAGAAAGTGACTTCTTGAAAACTATATCCTATATCGCATGCAAAGGACTCTGCAGATGCATGCAGTTGTGTGGCTGGGTGTGATGAAAGAGCTGAAAATAGCAGATTGTGTCACCCTTCTGAAAGGCAAAGAACAAAAATGAGCAAATATGTTTAAAAAAGTGACATCAGAAGATAAGCAAGTCTGGCTCGGTAGCTCAGGGGTTAGAGCACTGGTCTTGTAAACCAGGGGTCATGAGTTCAAATCTCATCAGTGCCTATGGTTTCTTTTCCTCCTATGTGCTGAAGGGCAGGTGCTTTTAGAGACTGTTTTCTGGATGCAGCATTCGGAAGGTAGTATGTGCTATCTCAATTCTACTCACAGTGAAGTATAGCACTTTTGCTGCTCAGCCTCTTGCAATTGCTTGCCGATCAGCTCCACAGACAGTGTAGCATCTTGGTAGACTTTTGTCAGCAGCTCTATTTCAGACTTGACACTTAATTGTTTTCCAGTCCGGATCCTTGCATACTGCCAAAGCTTTGAGTAACTTTCTCGGAAATCTGAAAGCATCACCTTCCTGGTCGAAAGAAACAGAGCATCATGAAGGAATTTAAGTCACAGGTTCATAGAACTGAATGTAATTCCAATCAGCATTCTCAGTGGAGAGTTTAGTAGTCAAACCTTTGACAGACAGTATCCGTCATCTGTTAACAGGTGAAGAAAAAAAAGGAAAGACAGATGAAGAAATTCTTGCTTGAAGGAAGCTGGGGTGAGTGCTGCCACCTTCAGGCTTCCTAGTGCAGGGGTTAAGGTGTTGGCCTTACAGGCTAAAGGACATGAGTTTGAGTCTTATGACTTCTTGCTGGAAAAAGCTGCCCCAACACCTGTAGTCAGATGAGTTTTAGTCACTAGATTTTCGTCCTGCACTCAAAGAAATTTTCTCCCCTGTTTCTAGCGTTCTTATTTACTTATTGCAAAAGCTGCAAGCTCTTTCTAGTGATTCAGAAAGTGACTTCTTGAAAACTATATCCCATATCGCATGCAAAGGACTCTGCAGGTGCATGCAGTTGTGCGGCTGGGTGTAATGAAAGAGCTGAAAATAGCAGATTGTGTCACCCTTCTGAAAGGCAAAGAACAAAAATGAGCAAATATGTTTAAAAAAGTGACATCAGAAGATAAGCAAGTCTGGCTCTGTAGCTCAGGGGTTAGAGCACTGGTCTTGTAAACCAAGGGTCATGAGTTCAAATCTCATCAGTGCCTATGGTTTCTTTTCCTCCTATGTGCTGAAGGGCAGGTGCTTTTAGAGACTGTTTTCTGGATGCAGCATTCGGAAGGTAGTATGTGCTATCTCAATTCTACTCACAGTGAAGTATAGCACTTTTGCTGCTCAGCCTCTTGCAATTGCTTGCCGATCAGCTCCACAGACAGTGTAGCATCTTGGTAGACTTTTGTCAGCAGCTCTATTTCAGACTTGACACTTAATTGTTTTCCAGTCCGGATCCTTGCATACTGCCAAAGCTTTGAGTAACTTTCTCGGAAATCTGAAAGCATCACCTTCCTGGTCGAAAGAAACAGAGCATCATGAAGGAATTTAAGTCACAGGTTCATAGAACTGAATGTAATTCCAATCAGCATTCTCAGTGGAGAGTTTAGTAGTCAAACCTTTGACAGACAGTATCCGTCATCTGTCAAGGAGTATTGGTGCAGCAGCTCTTGTTGAGCTGAGTCATGACATCAGTTCCCATGCTGATGGAGTTTGAGCGGACTTACTAAGAAACATGGCTGGTTAGCTCAGTTGGTTAAAGCGTGGTGCTAATAACGCCAAGGTCGCGGGTTCGATCCCCGTATGGGCCAGCTACCCTTTTAGTGGGGCAATGTGCAGACAATTAGTGCTATGACTTGTGGCTCACAGTGACAGTCAGACAGGGCCAGCCAGGTTCGACCTGTATCTCACGGTCAAAGCCTGACCTCCGGTCCACAGCACTCTGAAGCTCTGCCTGTCGGCCTCATGTTTTAAAGCAGCTCGGCTTAAGGGTCTGACCTCTGCCTTGCAGCTCTGGAATGACCGTTTTCACTCCTGACTTCCATTCGTACTCAATTTCAAGTGCTGTCTTCTGTCCTGACGTCTGGGTAAGTTTCTTCAGCTGCTCTGCTTTACCTCTTAAGAACATGCAGATTGATCGGCGACTCTGGCCTCGTCACAAACTGTCCCCCCACGGTCATACCTACCCTTTGATTTTTGGAATGCATTGCAGAAGACGGAAGCAAAAACAGCCAATTCAGTTACTCTGTTAACAGGTGAAGAAAAAAAAAAAAGGAATGACAGATGAAGAAATTCTTGCTTGAAGGAAGCTGGGGTGACTGCTGCCACCTTCAGGCTTCCTAGTGCAGTGGTTAAGGTGCTGGTTTTACAGACTAAAGGTCATGAGTTTGAGTCCTATGAGTTCTTGCTGGAAAGAGGGGTGTGTTTCAGGTGTGTTTCAGCTGCCCTAACACCTGTAGTCAGATGAGTTTTAGTCACTAGATTTTCGTCCTGCACTCAAAGAAATTTTCTCCCCTGTTTCTAGCGTTCTTATTTACTTATTGCAAAAGCTGCAAGCTCTTTCTAGTGATTCAGAAAGTGACTTCTTGAAAACTATATCCCATATCGCATGCAAAGGACTCTGCAGATGCATGCAGTTGTGCGGCTGGGTGTGATGAAAGAGCTGAAAATAGCAGATTGTGTCACCCTTCTGAAAGGCAAAGAACAAAAATGAGCAAATATGTTTAAAAAAGTGACATCAGAAGATAAGCATGTCTGGCTCTGTAGCTCAGGGGTTAGAGTACTGGTCTTGTAAACCAGGGGTCATGAGTTCAAATCTCATCAGGGCCTATGGTTTCTTTTCCTCCTATGTGCTGAAGGGCAGGTGCTTTTAGAGACTGTTTTCTGGATGCAGCATTCGGAAGGTAGTATGTGCTATCTCAATTCTACTCACAGTGAAGTATAGCACTTTTGCTGCTCAGCCTCTTGCAATTGCTTGCCGATCAGCTCCACAGACAGTGTAGCATCTTGGTAGACTTTTGTCAGCAGCTCTATTTCAGACTTGACACTTAATTGTTTCCAGTCCGGATCCTTGCATACTGCCAAAGCTTTGAATAACTTTCTCGGAAATCTGAAAGCATCACCTTCCTGGTCGAAAGAAACAGAGCATCATGAAGGAATTTAAGTCACAGGTTCATAGAACTGAATGTAATTCCAATCAGCATTCTCAGTGGAGAGTTTAGTAGTCAAACCTTTGACAGACAGTATCCGTCATCTGTCAAGGAGTATTGGTGCAGCAGCTCTTGTTGAGCTGAGTCATGACATCAGTTCCCATGCTGATGGAGTTTGAGTGACCACACTAAGACACATGGCCGGTTAGCTCAGTTGGTTAGAGTGTGGTGCTAATAACGCCAAGGTAACGGGTTCGATCCCTGTACGGGACAGCTACCCCTTTAGTGGGGCAATGTGCAGACAATTAGTGCTATGACTTGTGGCTCACAGTGACAGTCAGACAGGGCCAGCCAGGTTCGACCTGTATCTCACGGTCAAAGCCTGACCTCCGGTCCACAGCCCTCTGAAGCTCTGCCTGTAGGCCTCATGTTTTAAAGCAGCTCGGCTTAAGGGTCTGACCTCTGCCTTGCAGCTCTGGAATGACCGTTTTCACTCCTGACTTCCATTCGTACTCATTTCAAGTGCTGTCTTCTGTCCTGACGTCTGGGTAAGTTTCTTCAGCTGCTCTGCTTTACCTCTTAAGAACATGCAGATTGATCGGCGACTCTGGCCTCGTCACAAACTGTCCCCCCACGGTCATACCTACCCTTTGTTTTCTGGAATGCATTGCAGAAGACGGAAGCAAAAACAGCCAATTCAGTTACTCTGTTAACAGGTGAAGAAAAAAAATGAATGACAGATGAAGAAATTCTTGCTTGAAGGAAGCTGGGGTGAGTGCTGCCACCTTCAGGCTTCCTAGTGCAGTGGTTAAGGTGTTGGTTTTACAGGCTAAAGGTCATGAGTTTCAGCTGCCCTAACACCTGTAGTCAGATGAGTTTTAGTCATTAGATTTTCGTCCTGCACTCAAAGAAATTTTCTCCCGTTTCTAGCGTTCTTATTTACTTATTGCAAAAGCTGCAAGCTCTTTCTAGTGATTCAGAAAGTGACTTCTTGAAAACTATATCCCATATCGCATGCAAAGGACTCTGCAGGTGCATGCAGTTGTGCGGCTGGGTGTGATGAAAGAGCTGAAAATAGCAGATTGTATCACCCTTCTGAAAGGCAAAGAACAAAAAATGAGCAAATATGTTTTAAAAAGTGACATCAGACGATAAGCATGTCTGGCTCTGTAGCTCAGGGGTTAGAGCACTGGTCCTGTAAACCAGGGGTCATGAGTTCAAATCTCTTCAGGGCCTATGGTTTCTTTTCCTCCTATGTGCTGAAGGGCAGGTGCTTTTAGACACTGTTTTCTGGGTGTGGCATTCGGAAGGTAGTATGTGCTATCTCAGTTCTACTCACAGTGAAGTATAGCACTTTTGCTGCTCAGCCTCTTGCAATTGCTCGCCGATCAGCTCCACAGACAGTGTAGCATCTTGGTAGACTTTTGTCAGCAGCTCTATTTCAGACTTGACACTTAATTGTGTTCCAGTCCGGATCCTTGCATACTGCCGAAGCTTTGAGTAACTTTCTCGGAAATCTGAAAGCATCACCTTCCTGGTCGAAAGAAACAGAGCATCATGAAGGAATTTAAGTCACAGGTTCATAGAACTGAATGTAATTCCAATCAGCATTCTCAGTGGAGAGTTTAGTAGTCAAACCTTTGACAGACAGTATCCGTCATCTGTTAACAGGTGAAGAAAAAAAAAAAAGGAAAGACAGATGAAGAAATTCTTGCTTGAAGGAAGCTGGGGTGAGTGCTGCCACCTTCAGGCTTCCTAGTGCAGTGGTTAAGGTGTTGGTTTTACAGGCTAAAGGTCATGAGTTTCAGCTGCCCTAACTCCTGTAGTCAGATGAGTTTTAGTCACTAGATTTTCGTCCTGCACTCAAAGAAATTTTCTCCCCTGTTTCTAGCGTTCTTATTTACTTATTGCAAAAGCTGCAAGCTCTTTCTAGTGATTCAGAAAGTGACTTCTTGAAAACTATATCCTATATCGCATGCAAAGGACTCTGCAGATGCATGCAGTTGTGTGGCTGGGTGTGATGAAAGAGCTGAAAATAGCAGATTGTGTCACCCTTCTGAAAGGCAAAGAACAAAAATGAGCAAATATGTTTAAAAAAGTGACATCAGAAGATAAGCAAGTCTGGCTCGGTAGCTCAGGGGTTAGAGCACTGGTCTTGTAAACCAAGGGTCATGAGTTCAAGTCTCATCAGTGCCTATGGTTTCTTTTCCTCCTATGTGCTGAAGGGCAGGTGCTTTTAGAGACTGTTTTCTGGATGCAGCATTCGGAAGGTAGTATGTGCTATCTCAATTCTACTCACAGTGAAGTATAGCACTTTTGCTGCTCAGCCTCTTGCAATTGCTTGCCGATCAGCTCCACAGACAGTGTAGCATCTTGGTAGACTTTTGTCAGCAGCTCTATTTCAGACTTGACACTTAATTGTTTTCCAGTCCGGATCCTTGCATACTGCCAAAGCTTTGAGTAACTTTCTCGGAAATCTGAAAGCATCACCTTCCTGGTCGAAAGAAACAGAGCATCATGAAGGAATTTAAGTCACAGGTTCATAGAACTGAATGTAATTCCAATCAGCATTCTCAGTGGAGAGTTTAGTAGTCAAACCTTTGACAGACAGTATCCGTCATCTGTTAACAGGTGAAGAAAAAAAAAAAAGGAAAGACAGATGAAGAAATTCTTGCTTGAAGGAAGCTGGGGTGAGTGTTGCCACCTTCAGGCTTCCTAGTGCAGGGGTTAAGGTGTTGGCCTTACAGGCTAAAGGACATGAGTTTGAGTCTTATGACTTCTTGCTGGAAAAAGCTGCCCCAACACCTGTAGTCAGATGAGTTTTAGTCACTAGATTTTCGTCCTGCACTCAAAGAAATTTTCTCCCCTGTTTCTAGCGTTCTTATTTACTTATTGCAAAAGCTGCAAGCTCTTTTTAGTGATTCAGAAAGTGACTTCTTGAAAACTATATCCCATATCGCATGCAAAGGACTCTGCAGGTGCATGCAGTTGTGCGGCTGGGTGTAATGAAAGAGCTGAAAATAGCAGATTGTATCACCCTTCTGAAAGGCAAAGAAGAAAAAATGAGCAAATATGTTTAAAAAAGTGACATCAGAAAATAAGCATGTCTGGCTCTGTAGCTCAGGGGTTACAGCACTGGTCCTGTAAACCGGGGTCATGAGTTCAAATCTCATCAGGGCCTATGGTTTCTTTTCCTCCTATGTGCTGAAGGGCAGGTGCTTTTAGAGACTGTTTTCTGGATGCAGCATTCGGAAGGTAGTATGTGCTATCTCAATTCTACTCACAGTGAAGTATAGCACTTTTGCTGCTCAGCCTCTTGCAATTGCTTGCCGATCAGCTCCACAGACAGTGTAGCATCTTGGTAGACTTTTGACAGCAGCTCTATTTCAGATTTGCCACTTAATTGTTTTCCAGTCCGGATCCTTGCATACTGCCAAAGCTTTGAGTAACTTTCTCGGAAATCTGAAAGCATCACCTTCCTGGTCGAAAGAAACAGAGCATCATGAAGGAATTTAAGTCACAGGTTCATAGAACTGAATGTAATTCCAATCAGCATTCTCAGTGGAGAGTTTAGTAGTCAAACCTTTGACAGACAGTATCCGTCATCTGTTAACAGGTGAAGAAAAAAAAAAAAGGAAAGACAGATGAAGAAATTCTTGCTTGAAGGAAGCTGGGGTGAGTGCTGCCACCTTCAGGCTTCCTAGTGCAGGGGTTAAGGTGTTGGCCTTACAGGCTAAAGGACATGAGTTTGAGTCTTATGACTTCTTGCTGGAAAAAGCTGCCCCAACACCTGTAGTCAGATGAGTTTTAGTCACTAGATTTTCGTCCTGCACTCAAAGAAATTTTCTCCCCTGTTTCTAGCGTTCTTATTTACTTATTGCAAAAGCTGCAAGCTCTTTCTAGTGATTCAGAAAGTGACTTCTTGAAAACTATATCCCATATCGCATGCAAAGGACTCTGCAGGTGCATGCAGTTGTGCGGCTGGGTGTAATGAAAGAGCTGAAAATAGCAGATTGTATCACCCTTCTGAAAGGCAAAGAACAAAAAATGAGCAAATATGTTTAAAAAAGTGACATCAGAAAATAAGCATGTCTGGCTCTGTAGTTCAGGGGTTACAGCACTGGTCCTGTAAACCTGGGGTCATGAGTTCAAATCTCATCAGGGCCTATGGTTTCTTTTCCTCCTATGTGCTGAAGGGCAAGTGCTTTTAGAGACTGTTTTCTGGATGCAGCATTCGGAAGGTAGTATGTGCTATCTCAATTCTACTCACAGTGAAGTATAGCACTTTTGCTGCTCAGCCTCTTGCAATTGCTTGCCGATCAGCTCCACAGACAGTGTAGCATCTTGGTAGACTTTTGACAGCAGCTCTATTTCAGACTTGACACTTAATTGTTTTCCAGTCCGGATCCTTGCATACTGCCAAAGCTTTGAGTAACTTTCTCGAAATCTGAAAGCATCACCTTCCTGGTCGAAAGAAACAGAGCATCATGAAGGAATTTAAGTCACAGGTTCATAGAACTGAATGTAATTCCAATCAGCATTCTCAGTGGAGAGTTTAGTAGTCAAACCTTTGACAGACAGTATCCGTCATCTGTCAAGGAGTATTGGTGCAGCAGCTCTTGTTGAGCTGAGTCATGACATCAGTTCCCATGCTGATGGAGTTTGAGCGGCCTTACTAAGAAACATGGCCGGTTAGCTCAGTTGGTTAGAGTGTGGTGCTAATAATGCCAAGGTCGTGGGTTCGATCCCCATACGGGCCAGCTACCCTTTTAGTGGGGCAATGTGCAGACAATTAGTGCTATGACTTGTGGCTCACAGTGACAGTCAGACAGGGCCAGCCAGGTTCGACCTGTATCTCACGGTCAAAGCCTGACCTCCGGTCCACAGCCCTCTGAAGCTCTGCCTGTCGGCCTCATGTTTTAAAGCAGCTCGGCTTAAGGGTCTGACCTCTGCCTTGCAGCTCTGGAATGACCGTTTTCACTCCTGACTTCCATTCGTACTCAATTTCAAGTGCTGTCTTCTGTCCTGACGTCTGGGTAAGTTTCTTCAGCTGCTCTGCTTTACCTCTTAAGAACATGCAGATTGATCGGCGACTCTGGCCTCGTCACAAACTGTCCCCCCACGGTCATACCTACCCTTTGATTTTTGGAATGCATTGCAGAAGACGGAAGCAAAAACAGCCAATTCAGTTACTCTGTTAACAGGTGAAGAAAAAAAAAAAAGGAATGACAGATGAAGAAATTCTTGCTTGAAGGAAGCTGGGGTGACTGCTGCCACCTTCAGGCTTCCTAGTGCAGTGGTTAAGGTGTTGGTTTTACAGACTAAAGGTCATGAGTTTCAGCTGCCCTAACACCTGTAGTCAGATGAGTTTTAGTCACTAGATTTTCGTCCTGCACTCAAAGAAATTTTCTCCCCTGTTTCTAGCGTTCTTATTTACTTATTGCAAAAGCTGCAAGCTCTTTCTAGTGATTCAGAAAGTGACTTCTTGAAAACTATATCCCATATCGCATGCAAAGGACTCTGCAGATGCATGCAGTTGTGTGGCTGGGTGTGATGAAAGAGCTGAAAATAGCAGATTGTGTCACCCTTCTGAAAGGCAAAGAACAAAAATGAGCAAATATGTTTAAAAAAGTGACATCAGAAGATAAGCATGTCTGGCTCTGTAGCTCAGGGGTTAGAGCACTGGTCCTGTAAACCAGGGGTCATGAGTTCAAATCTCATCAGCGCCTATAGTTTCTTTTCCTCCTATGTGCTGAAGGGCAGGTGCTTTTAGAGACTGTTTTCTGGATGCAGCATTCGGAAGGTAGTATGTGCTATCTCAATTCTACTCACAGTGAAGTATAGCACTTTTGCTGCTCAGCCTCTTGCAATTGCTTGCCGATCAGCTCCACAGACAGTGTAGCATCTTGGTAGACTTTTGTCAGCAGCTCTATTTCAGACTTGACACTTAATTGTTTTCCAGTCCGGATCCTTGCATACTGCCAAAGCTTTGAGTAACTTTCTCGGAAATCTGAAAGCATCACCTTCCTGGTCGAAAGAAACAGAGCATCATGAAGGAATTTAAGTCACAGGTTCATAGAACTGAATGTAATTCCAATCAGCATTCTCAGTGGAGAGTTTAGTAGTCAAACCTTTGACAGACAGTATCCGTCATCTGTCAAGGAGTATTGGTGCAGCAGCTCTTGTTGAGCTGAGTCATGACATCAGTTCCCATGCTGATGGAGTTTGAGCGGCCTTACTAAGAAACATGGCCGGTTAGCTCAGTTGGTTAGAGTGTGGTGCTAATAACGCCAAGGTCGCGGGTTCGATCCCCGTACGGGCCAGCTACCCTTTTAGTGGGGCAATGTGCAGACAATTAGTGCTATGACTTGTGGCTCACAGTGACAGTCAGACAGGGCCAGCCAGGTTCGACCTGTATCTCACGGTCAAAGCCTGACCTCCGGTCCACAGCCCTCTGAAGCTCTGCCTGTCGGCCTCATGTTTTAAAGCAGCTCGGCTTAAGGGTCTGACCTCTGCCTTGCAGCTCTGGAATGACCGTTTTCACTCCTGACTTCCATTCGTACTCAATTTCAAGTGCTGTCTTCTGTCCTGACGTCTGGGTAAGTTTCTTCAGCTGCTCTGCTTTACCTCTTAAGAACATGCAGATTGATCGGCAACTCTGGCCTCGTCACAAACTGTCCCCCCACGGTCATACCTACCCTTTGATTTTTGGAATGCATTGCAGAAGACGGAAGCAAAAACAGCCAATTCAGTTACTCTGTTAACAGGTGAAGAAAAAAAAAAAGGAATGACAGATGAAGAAATTCTTGCTTGAAGGAAGCTGGGGTGAGTGCTGCCACCTTCAGGCTTCCTAGTGCAGTGGTTAAGGTGTTGGTTTTACAGACTAAAGGTCATGAGTTTCAGCTGCCCTAACACCTGTAGTCAGATGAGTTTTAGTCACTAGATTTTCGTCCTGCACTCAAAGAAATTTTCTCCCCTGTTTCTAGCGTTCTTATTTACTTATTGCAAAAGCTGCAAGCTCTTTCTAGTGATTCAGAAAGTGACTTCTTGAAAACTATATCCCATATCGCATGCAAAGGACTCTGCAGATGCATGCAGTTGTGTGGCTGGGTGTGATGAAAGAGCTGAAAATAGCAGATTGTGTCACCCTTCTGAAAGGCAAAGAACAAAAATGAGCAAATATGTTTAAAAAAGTGACATCAGAAGATAAGCTTGTCTGGCTTTGTAGCTCAGGGGTTAGAGCACTGGTCTTGTAAACCAGGGGTCATGAGTTCAAATCTCATCAGCACCTATGGTTTCTTTTCCTCCTATGTGCTGAAGGGCAGGTGCTTTTAGAGACTGTTTTCTGGATGCAGCATTCGGAAGGTAGTATGTGCTATCTCAATTCTACTCACAGTGAAGTATAGCACTTTTGCTGCTCAGCCTCTTGCAATTGCTTGCCGATCAGCTCCACAGACAGTGTAGCATCTTGGTAGACTTTTGTCAGCAGCTCTATTTCAGACTTGACACTTAATTGTTTTCCAGTCCGGATCCTTGCATACTGCCAAAGCTTTGAGTAACTTTCTCGGAAATCTGAAAGCATCACCTTCCTGGTCGAAAGAAACAGAGCATCATGAAGGAATTTAAGTCACAGGTTCATAGAACTGAATGTAATTCCAATCAGCATTCTCAGTGGAGAGTTTAGTAGTCAAACCTTTGACAGACAGTATCCGTCATCTGTTAACAGGTGAAGAAAAAAAAAAAAGGAAAGACAGATGAAGAAATTCTTGCTTGAAGGAAGCTGGGGTGAGTGCTGCCACCTTCAGGCTTCCTAGTGCAGGGGTTAAGGTGTTGGCCTTACAGGCTAAAGGACATGAGTTTGAGTCTTATGACTTCTTGCTGGAAAAAGCTGCCCCAACACCTGTAGTCAGATGAGTTTTAGTCACTAGATTTTCGTCCTGCACTCAAAGAAATTTTCTCCCCTGTTTCTAGCGTTCTTATTTACTTATTGCAAAAGCTGCAAGCTCTTTCTAGTGATTCAGAAAGTGACTTCTTGAAATTACCCACTGCATTTTTGTATGAAAAAATTAAGATGTTTTAAATTTATGAATATTCATGAGCAAATAATTTTGATTGGCTCTGGATAAGTATTTAAATGATGATTAAAATGGAACTTGACTATATTGTGTTACACTGAAGAAGGCTGTTTGCCGAAACTAGTCTGTTATTGACACAAGTATTTAATAAATTTATTGAACTCTGTGCTGCCTTGCTGGTCTATTTGGTGCTTTCTACTTGGTTTGGACCGTGCAAACCCTCGTGCATAGGACTTGGTATGTGCTGTATTTTCACTCTGTGCTGGGGGACTGAGCAGTGGAGTCGTTTCTCAGCCTGGTCTTGGCTGATGATTTATGGTGATAACTTTTTGAGTTTTTTTGCTACTTTGGCTCACTTGATGATTTACATACAGTGAGCTGGTAGCACACATTCGATCTAGTTCACTTATTTGGGTACGAGTGAGTTCAAAAGAAGGAGGCATAGCTGTGGGCCTGTCGAGCGCCATTTTGGGTGAAGCCACATTTTTGCGGTCATTCCGTAAGTGTAAGCAGTGTTTTGTACATCAGCGTTTGAATTGAGGAACGTTGGATTGTCGTTGGCTGTTTATTTGAAATACGGCCATACCGACCCTCGGCTCTTGACTTCCTTCTATCCGGATGTATGGTTATATGGTTTATCCGTCGTGAGTGAGGGCAATTACTCAAAGAATTGCTAGTTTTGGATATCGGGGAACATTGAACTGTTGTGGTGCTATTTTACATTAAATATCAACCTTCATGAGCGGGATACCTACTTTTGGGGACATTTGGGATCGTGACTGTTGAGTGGAACATTTTGTTTGTTGCATTTGGAAGACAGCGACATCTACTTGGAAGCGTTCTGGATATATTCATCTGGTCTGAACTTATGTGATTTAAATAACCCACAGACTAATGTGATATGGACATTTTTGTGCTTATTATACTTTAAGTGGTGACATTGTTGTTCATTTATGTTTAGATGTTAGGAAGTGTGTTTAGTGTTTAACGACACTTGAATTGAAGTAATATCATACTTCGAGAGTTGGGCATGGTTTCATATCAGTATGCTTTATAACTCGGGGATGCATCAAACATGTTTTTGAACACTTGCTGACTTTTTACAGTGCTTATCTTCATGGGCCTGTAATTACGGAAAGTGTTTTGAACTCTAAATATTATGTTTTGGGTGAATGAGTTGTAAGACACCAAGATATACTTAGATATATCTAAGGTACACTTTGGGTATACTGAAGTGGTGCATTACTTCATTGTTTGTCTATGTCAAATGTGTATTCTATACATGGCATTTAGGGACAAATCAAACATTTATACGAACAAAACTAATTCCTATACTGTTCATTTCTTTTGGCCGGTATTTACGGAAAGTATTTTGTAGCATACCTGTTATGTTTTGTAGTGTTTAACGACACTTGAATTGAAGTAATAACATACTTCGAGAGTTGGGCATGGTCTCATATCAGTATGCTTTATAACTCGGGGATATATCAAACATATTGTTGAACATTTGCTGACTTTTTACATTGCTTATTTTTATGGGCCTGTAACTACGGAAAGTGTTTTGAACTCTAAATATTATGTTTTGGGTGAATGAGTTGTAAGATATCAAGATATATCTAAGATATACCTAAGGTATACATCTGGTATACTGAAGTGGCAATTTAGGGATATATCAAACACTTATATGAACCAAACTATTTCCTATACTGTTCATTTCTTTTGGCCGGTACTCACGGAAAGTGTTTTGTAGCACACCGGTTATGTTTTGGATGTAGGAGGGTGTCAGATACCTAACAGGACTAAGATATCTGTTGGGTTTATTTAAAACTTTATAGCTTCTTAGTGTTTTGGCATGCTAATATGCAAATACCCA
>NW_025050346.1:0-13715 GCF_019279795.1 Protopterus annectens
TGGGGTGAGACATTAGACGTCCTATGCAATGTCATGTCCATGTGTCAGGACAGTGCAGGACGGCTGAGTCTTCGACATGGATGTATGCCAGCAACATCAGCAGCTGGCAGTCGCTGCGGACATCCCTCAAGTCACAGCTGCTCCCGTAGTGCCAGTACCAGCCCCAGCAATGTTGCAGGTGGGCTGTCCATAGACCATCCCAGAAGACCATGTGCGCGTGGCTCTGGACAGTCCCAGCAGGGACCTGGGTCCAGTGTACATCTATCTACCTCTGGGGATAGTACCCAGTCAGGTTTAGTACCTGATAGTGTCAGTAGCACCCCTGCCAGGCACAGGTAGCATATCCATGGCCAGAGACGGTGATCTGTAAAGACTGGCAGGTACAGTCTGTCACTGTCCCACAAATACCCGTATATGGCAGCCACATGGTGGAACTGTGTGCATGCAGACACACACACACACACACACACACACACACACACACACACACACACATAAACAAGACACCTAGGGCTAACACATACCCGCACACATTACATTAACATTGGCTCATAGCCCTTGGCCCTCTCACACACACACACACACACACACACACACACACACACACACACACACATACATGTTAATTGTATGGCTCACTGTAGGCCTCTGGCAAAACAACAACACACCCTGTGCATATGATGACACCTGTGCCACCTCCTGTCATCTGTAACATCGATGCAGGAACAGGCTACCATGGTGCTGATGCACAGGGTGACTTTATAGCATTATAGCAATGTTAGCATGTTGTCACCAGTAGAGTGTAATGATATGCTTGAAGGTGTAGCTGAGCAGGCATGATGCATTTAAGCTATGATTGTCAATGTAGTAATGTTTACACCAGGATTAGTTCCAATAGTGTATTGTCCGCCCAAGTGCCACTTGGCTGATGTGTGTAGTATTGGCAGCATGTGTTAGAGAGTGGACAGGATGTGTGTGGCACAGATTTGCAGGTGTACATTTGTGAACATGGTGGAGGTGCACTGTCTGCATGTATGTGCATAGTGGACACATGGGCAGGGTGACATGCCCTGTATTACACAGTAGCACTCCATAGTTTATACTGGTGGCCAGTATGCACTGTACTACACACATTTCGGAACTTGACTACACGTGTGTATGACATGGTTTGACACTGTGCTGTGGGTAATACTGCTACTACCTGTCATTGTTTTGCATTCTGGTAGTATACATTACTTCAACAGCCTGACCATAACCAATCGTTAAATGATGTCTTGACAACTGACACACAGATGTAGGACACACAGTAACATTTGGATCCTTCGGGTACTATACTATGCCATTAACCAGTGGTATTCCCTGCAACCATTACTGAGACCACTCCTGTTTGGCATATAGCTCTCTTAGGTACAAGCAATCACAGTAGGGATATGTCCGTCCACATCTGGTAATGCATACTGTGGCCTATACTGCATTCTCCAGATGACACAGACATCCTCCACAAGGGTATCACACAGACAGATCCCTGTTGTCAAACCCATGCTGTAAAGCTATAAGCCAACCAAAGCATAGTCATCCACCTTTACGGAACATAGTATCTCCACAGTACCACATAGGTAGTAGCCACCAACATGAAGAACAGGTACCTATGTGTACATGCAACCAAGTGGTACGTCATCTATCCTTTGATAATCACATTTCCAAAGGTATTTTTAAATCCCTCGCTGGATCACATAAGCAATAAGGGGTCTGCATGTACATCCACAAAGGTTGCTGTACACCTATAATGAATAGCCATCATTGACAGACTTTGCTGCGTTTGAAAAGGTCTGACATACACCTCGGCCATAAACCCTCATTCACACAATTCAATAGAAACCGTAATGAGCGTGTATGACACGGATGACTTAGGCCAGGGATCACTGCAGTGGCTGGCCTTGTCACAAGCATACAGATGTGACCTAAGGTCTGAAAAGCAGCAGCACCCTCTGGAAAAGATGACAGATGTGTTCTTGGAGAAAGCAGGGTTCCCACACGTGCAATAATTGGGGTCACATGTACGTATATGTATTTGCCACACAGCTACCTCACATGTGCAATGCACATACTGATATGTCATACAGTAGTAAAAGCAAAACCCACAACACATTGACCAACAGTGTCAAACACATAGAGCACACACACACACACACACACACACACACACACACACACACACACACACACACACACACACTTGTCAAGTGCAGGATTCAAAACCCTAACTGGTTTATGATACTACAGGTGTATGCATTTACACAACACATTATGCATATTACTGTGAGTTCTACTTTCCAAAGGTATATTTGTAGGATGGTGACATCCTCAGAGTAGATAAAGTGGGTGACATTGGGTGGGCTACATAGAAGGAATATCTAAACACTTTGGCTATGTGATCATCAAAGGAGAATTTACTATCTAACTGTGTCCCCAGGGCCTTCATGGCATTCTCCGTACATACTGGAGTACCACCTATGTGGTAATTTGTTTGCACTTTGTTTCAGCCAAAGGGGATGACTATGGATTCTTTGGCATTCTTCTTGGGGCATTGTTTTGACACCAGGAATCTGTCTCTGTAAGCCCCTTCTGGAGGATGTGTGTGTCAGCCAGAGTCGATTATGGACAACAGTTAGCAGTCATCTGCAAACCTGTTCAGCCATACTCCTCCCGTGCTTGCCTGCACCTCTGAGCAGTGTCTACTGAACAGGTGGGGTCCCAGGACCAAGACCTGTGGGATGCCATTTGTGACTGGCTTAGAGTCAGACATGGCACTCACAACTCTGAACATGTGTGTCTGATCTGTGAGCCACTTGGCCACCCATCCTGTGATATAGCTGTTAATGTTCAAGCTGGTAAGCGTGGTCCATGATGACAAAGTGAGGAATGGTGTAAAAAGTCCTAAGTGAGGTCCAGGTGGGCTGTGTGGACTACTTTCACCTCCATCTATGTCCTTGGTAACTGTATGAAATAAGTCAACTATGCTTAGGAGGCAGGATCTGCCCTTAACAAGGCGAGGTTGTGTAGAGTCTAGTGTCTGGAGGTCCCCAATGTCTCTGTTTATGGGTTCCATGACAATTTGCTCAATAGCTTTGTAGACCAGGCTGAGTAGACATATAGGGCAATGGTTTCCAGGTTCTGTTGTGGCATCCCCTTTGTGGAGCTGGATGACTGTTAGTGTATGCCATTCTTTGGGTACATAGCCTGTGGTACGACTGAGTCTGGGCAGTGAATGTAGGTGAGAGTGTAGTTCCTTTTGGGCCTAGTGTAAGACGCAGCCTGGGACACCATCCAGTCCCACTGATGCTGTGTTCTTGCCTTTGGAGAGGGCTGTCTTTACCTGCATGTCCATGAAGTCTGGGGCTCTGCATCCTTCTGTGATGGACACAGGCCCTTTTGGGGGTGATGGGGGGGTTTACACTGAACTTGTCCCCCAGGATGTGGGCAATGAAAGTTGGTTCAGTGTATTTCTTGCCATCTGTCAGTAGCTGACAGCATATTTGGAAGTTGACACCTACATGTCTGGTATAGCTACCGCAGGCTTTGTGGTTGTTATTCTTACATTCCTTGGCAAATTGTCTTTAGAAACTGTCCTTGAATTATTTTACGAGTGATCATTGTTTCTTCCTAATAATGATCAGTGATGCCTTTCTTTTAGTGAAGTTGGTTCTATCAGGTGTTAGCTTCCTCTTTCTGTTGTCTAGCTTATTTATGGGCAACGACCACCAGATTGTTTTCTTATTTTTGGAGGAAAGCATCTTGGTTTTATTTGTGATGTCTTGACCCATGCATTCCTGTAGATGCTCATAGGATGCACTTGTAAATGATTTGGCAGATTGTATACCATTATCCTATAGCAAGAGAGCTTTGGAACTACCCAGTTTGGTCTTGGGACATGTGCAGTTTGCTTTTGAAAATGTCTTCATGGTGGTTTCATTGACTGGGTGGGGGGGGGGGGCAGGATGTGGATGTCCAGTGTGATTACTTTAAGATCTGATATTACCAGCGAGGGTTTTCTCTCTGTTGTGGAACACTGGTACCCCATGTTGGTGATGATCATGTCCAGTATGGTGTCACCTCTTGCGGGCATGGTGACCAGCTGTTCCAGGGTGTAACTCTAGGAAACATTGGGCAAAGGACGTTGTACACAAGTATTTCTCCAACTCATTGTTTGGGTAGTTGTAATCACCTCATATAATGGTGTTTGATAGGACCTTTATATTTTCCACTGTTCCCAGGAATACTGAGTGAGGTTTCTGAGACAAGGTAGGTGATCTGTAGCAGGCTACAATCTGATGAGAAGCTTTGTCCAATGTTAGTTGCACTTGCATGGTCTGCAAGGCCTCATGTTGTGCCATTAACCTGAAGGTGTGGGTATCCATAAGGTAAATGGGTACACCCCTTCCTTTTGTATTTCACTCGTGGTTTAAGGTCCGAAAGTCACAGGGATTGTGAGTGTTTTACGTGGAGCATGTCCAACAGCTCTGCATTTGACATAGCTTTGTATGTTAGGCAGTGAACACATCTGAATAGGCGATATGCAAGGGAGTACAGATGGAGCATTTTGAGATGGTCTGTGTATGGCATGTATTTCAGGCCGCTAATGCTCTTTGTGAGGAATTTCTGCAGGCTTTCCAGTTGTTGTAGTTGTCTTGTGAGGTACATAGCAAAACTGGTGTTGCACTCTACTATAGTTCAAGTGAGTGATGAGTAGTGGGGAACAATGTCCTCTTCTATTCTGCATGAGACACATTTTGTGATGAGGTGTGCCACATAGCAGGATTTCCTTACTACTGTGGGGATGTGATTATCACAGTTGTATCCACTGTCCACCTGTGACCCAAGGTCTCTTGTCACACTTTCAGTGTTAAGTATACTATCGCCTATGTTGTAGTTCTTGGCTACAGACTTTTTAACAAAGAGGAATGGCAATGCACCTTTTGGCATTGAGATAGAGCCCATGGCTTTGACAACAGCCATCTGTCTCAGTGAGGCTCTTTTGTAGGATGTCCACATCTTTAGTGTTTACAATTATGGCTCCTAGTTTGCAGTCCTCTGGAAACCCAGTAGCTACAAACCTTCCATGTTAAAGTTTACTTCAGGGAAGTAGATACTAAACAGGACAAGACACAGGACTGGACCTTGTGGTACTGCACTCGTCACTGGCCCAAAGTCATACTTGGAGTCTGCTACTTTCACAGTGTCTCTGTCAGTAAGCCTGTTGGCAACCCATCTTGTGACATAGCAATTTATACCTAGTTTAGTGGGTTTATCTATATTTTCAGAGTGTGGGTGGTGTTGTAAGCCATGGCAGGATCAACATAGGCTGTGTGAACCACCTTACCCTTGTCTACAGTTCTGTTAAATGCTTCAATGTCATCTATCAGGTTTAGGAGACATGTTATGCATTTTACAAACCCAACATGGTTGTGGTCCAGGGTTTGGGGATTACCAATGTAATATTTTATATGTTGTATGATGATATATTCCATGGCCTTGAACAGCGGGCTCATAAGGCTAATGGGGCGCTAGTTCCTGGGGTCTGTGGTGTCTCCACCCTTCTGTAGTGGGATAACCGTCACTGTACACCATTCAGCAGCCACAAAGCATGAGGTGAGGCTATGACTGCACATGGTACGTCAGTGTGGTGCCTGTTCGTTCTGTGGTTTGTGTGGAACACTGCCTGTAAAGTTATCTGGTCCCATGGCTGCTGTGATACTGGCTTTGGAGAGTGTTTTTACCTGTGCAGCCATAATGACAGCAACTTTGCAGTCTTCCATTACAGAGATGTGCTCTTTCATGGGTGAGAGGGGGGTAAAGTTAACACTGATCCTATCTGCCAGGATGTTGGCAATATCAGTTGGGTCTGTATATTTAGTGCCATTGAGCTGTAACTCAGAACATATCTGAGTGTAGCCATGACATGGACTTGTCTGTTGGGCAGAGATCTCCTGAGTAGACAGTATGCAACAGAGTACAGATTGGGTTACATTCAGTCTTGTTGCATGGGGCAACTGTTTGAGGCCAGTAATCCTCTTGTTAGGGTACTTCAGTGGTCTTTCTGGCTGCTGAACGTGCCTAGTCATATTCATCACAATTGTGTTGTGGTACTCTCTGACGGGTCTGATGACTGATGAGTAGTGGGAACCTCCCTTGACCTACATGCACAGACCTTGTCAGTTTGTGTGAACACATAGCATGATTTTCTGACAACTTTGTGAATGTGTTTCTGGAAGTGCAGATGACTATACACATTTGTCCATAGATCCCTTATTATCACCTCCGTATTTCACATAAGTGTGTGAGCATGCCCAGTATGACCTTTGTGTGATGCTGAATGTACTCCACTACATTTGTTGGACTGTGTGAGCACGCCCGGTATGGACATTTATACTATATGTGTATGAAAAATCTTTCAAGTTGTATTTTTACAGCAGGGCTCACCTTTGTGTCATAGGTCAACAGGGATCATGCTGTGCCTGCAGGGTTTCCATGAGACACTTTGCATAGACTTATCAACATTTCTACATACAGGGCGGGGGGCAGCTATTCTTTGTACATTTCTACCTGGGGGCACACCTGATTGTTACTGTGGGTGCACATAGGATGAGGGGTTCACCTGACACTTATACACATTTGCTAGGCCTGCACTGCTATGCAAGGTACACCATTTCAGTCTGTACTGTTGCCTATCGTACTGGCTTGAGGCATACTACTGTACTACACATCTTAGCGTCCACTGTCATGTATATTAAATTGCAACTTCATAGCCTACACAACCCACATCACGCCGCCTGGCATGATGTTCTCTGCCTGCATAGGCCTGTAGGGGAGGTTACCCATATGCCTCTTTAGGGGCATGTTACATCATTTCATTGTGTTTGCATTACTGTACAATTGTCCTGCTGTGTCTATGCTAGTGAAATGCTATCGTGGCTTAGTGGTTCAGTACTGTGACTATAGTGCACAGTATCCTGGGTTTGTGCCCAGTCACTGCTTTTTATTTTCATGCTGGGCAGACCAGACTGTTTAAGGGACAGTAAAGCTAATATGAGCATGTTGACCTGACTTTGCTCAACTCTGCCCGACCTTGGCCAACACTGCCTGACATTGCGCTAGTTGGCACGGGCAATTTTGTTTGCATATACTACATATTGGTAAAAGCTGTGTAGCACTGCTTTATATTGCTTAAAACATGGCAATCATGCCTCAGGTGGTGCTGCAGGGCTGCTTATGTCAGATGCACATACTACACTCCCTATACATGTTTGGAAACAGGTAGTGTGAAGTTAGGCATCCCTTTTATTTTATGTGCGAGTCAGAGAGAGGTTTAATTTCCAGAGTCCCTACTGAGCCAGTGTATGTGCTATGTGCCAAGGCAAGGCCAAGGCATACTGGGAATGCCTCCTTCTGCCTACTGGGGCAGGCTCAGGTTGTTCCTCCTCAGAGTCACGCTGTGCCTGTGCAGGCCTTGGCAATGGTGGGGGGCTGTTTGGCACTGCCCCATGCTGTCCCTGCTGCAGCTGCTTTTGCAGGATCATATTGTGTAGCATGGCACATACCATGACAATTTGGGTATATGTAGTTGGTGAGTACTGCAAGGCTCCACCAGATGTGTCCAGGCACTGCAACCGTGACTTGAGCATCCCAAACACATGCTCGATTACATTTCATGTTTGTGGGTGTGCCTCATTATGGAGTTCTTGTTCAGGTGTGTGTGCATTTCTGATGGGTGTCATCAGCCACGGCTCCAGTGTGTATCCAGCATCCCCCACTAGGTGACCATCAGGGATGTCCCCATTGGCAAATGTCTGGTACAGCTGCATCAGATGCCAGATATGGGAATCATGGTAGCTTCCAGGGCAGCCAGCACACACATTCAGTATTATGCCCTCAGCATCGCACACGACCTGGCAGTTGATGGAGTGGAAGCCCCTGTGGTTGATGTAGGCCCTACCCCGCTCACCAGCTGATGCTTTGATGTGTATGAGCATGCAGTCAATTGCACTCACTATCTCAGGGTATTCCGCTATTTGCTGGAAGAGATGCATATTGCTGGCCAATACCTCATGGGAATTGGGGAAATATACATGATCACCGACATGTGCTGACATGGCATTCAGGAACTGGTGCAGTACCCTAGATGCTGATGCCTGTGAAATCCCCATCATATCACCAGTTGGTCTCTGGAAGGTACCTGTTGCTAGTATTCTTAGGCCAACACATACCTTGGTTTCCATTGCGATGGGTTCCCCTCTGTTGGTTCTGTGTGTGAGGCGTGGCCTGCACAGATCAACAATTTTCTGCAGGAGATCTCTGTCCACTCTATAGTGCTCCACTATCTCCAGCTCATGTAGCCCCTGGAAGATCACCCTGGGTCTGTACACTCTTCTCCATCTCCTCACTGTGGGTTGCTCAGCAGCATTCAGAATGGCACCACCCTCAGCATCTTGCACATGTTGCCTTATAACAGCAATGGCAGCCCCTAACATTTTTTTGTCTCAGTTAAGCTTTTGAAGTTTTCACTTTTCTTTGTAGACTGGAGTGTTGCAGTGTTTCTGAGAAAAACATGGGGGAACGTTGCTTGCAGAGTTTTAAGTGCTGGGCTGGGCTGGGCTAGTGTACTGCCTGTGCAATTATCTGATTCTGATTGATTTCACCTGGCAGCTCTGCTAGTTCTCCTTGGTTAACTTCCTACTATTTCTTTTCCTTCCTTTTCCCTTTCTGTTTCCACAGGGGGAAGTGCCACGCAAACACATGCACACGAGTTCACACGCATGCACACAGGCTTATACAGGCTTACACAGGCTTAGGCGGGTGCACATGCGCACGCAGGCTTAGACAGTCTTACACAGGCTTACACGGGCACATACATGTGCACTCAGGCTTAGACGGGTTTACACGTGCACACACAGTGTAAGCATCTTTGCAAGAAACTTTAGTGATATCCACGGCATACACCTTCGGTTTCTGGGTTTCAGCTAAGACAACTGTAGACATGCCTCTTCCAGTCCTGAGTAACTTACAGCAAACACATGCTACTCTGCTCCAATAAGCTTACAGTGTTTGATACATACCCCCTCATGATGTCACCTATTTTCTACTCTGTTACTCCCCTAATCCTACTTTTACACTCTAGGGACATGGTTCACATGGCAGGGAAATTTGGGATTCACTATCCTTAGCCTCATTTGCATAGGACTGCCTAGTAATGCTTGGTTACATCTCTCAGACTGAGCTTCCCCCCTTAGCAACCACTACTCAGTAGCCATGTTGTCTTCAGCCTGCCATTCACCTGCATGGCAGATGAATAATTTTAATAAAATGCCTATTTTTGGCTTTTATTTTTTTTTTTGCTGGTTTTTAGAGAGCCGCTTGCGTTTGCTTGCTGCGCTTCACAACAAACATTGGAGATCGGGGGAAAAAAATATTTTTTATTATTTTGCAACAGATACAAATGCCAATGCCCTTATATTTGGCCATTGGCATGCTTCCTCAACTGGATGTATCCTTTATTTGGAGCTGTCATAGCTCCGTTTTGCTATTTGCAGAATGGTACTCCGTTACCAACTGAGTACATTTCTGCAAATAACACTACTCTTACTCGGACAGGTTAGTGTTTCCTGGATTGTAAATTTACCTCATTTGCATAGCTTTCAGCAGCAAATGAGATAATTTGCATACCATGACGTTGTCCATGTAAGAGTAGTTTTAGGAGCTCTCATGCACGCCCCTGCCGGCTGTTGCTGGATCTATAGATATATATATATATATATATATATATATATATAAATATACATACATATATATGTATATATATATATATATATATATATATATATATATATATATATATATACATATATATATATATATATATATATACATATATATATATATATATATATATATATATATATATATGTGTGTGTATATATATATATATATATATATATATATATATATATATATATATATATATATATATATATACACATACACACACACATATATAAATATGTACATACACACACAAACACACACACACACACATACACACACATACATATATAATCCTGTCAGTTTGTGATTTGTTGTGGAGTTGGATGGTAAGAGCAGTTTTATTGCATTTGTTATCACTATTTTTAACTGTTCGTAGGTAGGAAGAGGCTGCTTATTAGCAAGCTTTACTTTGATTCCTATTTTGTTGTTTTACCTTTAGTTTCACTTTTGTTTGTGAGAAAGGATATGTTTTGAAAAGGCAAGCTCTATCCACCACAAGGGGCCTAGACAGCTACAAATTTACACAGACTGCAGAGAGGAGAATTCGGAGCATATCAAAACAATCCTGTCTTGGTTTGTGATTTGTTGTGGAGTCGATTGGAAGTTTTATTTATTTTTACTGTTAAAAGGAGGTGCGACTGCGAACTATAGTGGGCAGAAGCTACTGCACGTAAAGAAATTACAACTTCTGTCTGGTTGGTAGAACTTGTATGGTCAGAACAACTTTATTGTATTTTATTACTTAGTTGGATATTGCTAGTATAATTTTTGTCACATTAGTTGATTTAACTTCCTTTGAATTCTTTGCTACTGACTTTGTGTATTTTTTTTACTTTGCAATATTTTATGCAATTAAAGATGAATATGGATTCCTTAAATGTGTATGCAATTAACAATTTGCTAATGCACAAGTATCTTGTACAGTGTAATAAATGCTATGCATATTTAAAGGTAACAGCTGATAACACTGGTGATCTTTGTTCCTCGTGTCAAAAGTTGGACAATTTGCTTATCATTGTTAGAAGCAAATCTCGTCTTAATGATGATGATTGCACATGTGACATTGGCATGGCTTGGAGAACTGTTGTTATATTGATACTGGACCAATGAAGTAAATAATGTTAGACATAAAACAAATAGAACAGATTTAGGAAATTATGCATCTATTTTCTGCAAAGAACATTCAACTCCTATGAAACATGATACGAGGCCCCTGAGAACTACAGAATTGTGGATGCAAATACTCAGCAATCTGAGGATCCAGTTTGTTTAGAAGAAAACAAACAAAAGAAAGGAAAAAGTTCTCAACAAATAACAAGGAAGAAAAAGAAACTTACTAATAACTGTAAAGGAAAGAGAATATGTAATAAAAAGTATTCTGCTTTGTTATGTAACACATTGGTGACAGGCAAGGAAGACATCTGTATCAGAAAACCCTCAGTCTACAGAAAAAGGTATCACCTTTCCAATGGAAAAGGTAGAAAAAAGAGGCAAGGAGCAGGTGAAAAGGAAGAAATGAAAACTGAACGTGGAAGGACTGAAGAACATTACTGTAAGAAAAAAGAAGAGAAAGACAGAAGATGAATACATGGCTCAAGTTGTGGATTTACAATGCCAGCTGGATGAGAATTTAATACACAATGAAAACACTGGAATTAATAAGACTAATAGTGATGAAGCTCTATCCTTCGTAACAATTGATAGAGCAGAAATGACTGTATTAGAAGATGAAGATTCTTCAGAGATGGCCAGCAAAAATATTCTTGTAATTGGAGATTCAGTTATTAGAAGAAATGATACTTATATTTGCAGAGATGATAATGAACATCGAGTAGTGTTATGCTTGCCAGGAGCAAAAATAGAAGATGTGAGACAAGCCTTGTAATGCCTTAATGTAATTAAGTATGGATCTGTTTTTATTCATGTTGGTACAAATGATGTCACCAACAAAGACTCTGTGACTATTAGTTGGGAAATGACAGCCCTTCTACATAGTATAGCTTGTACTGGGGTTAGGACATATTTTTCACAAATCACCTATAGAAAGGACAGTCAGGTCACTGTGAATGAAAAGATTTTTTGGATAAACACCTACATGGAAAAAATGTCCGTTTTAAAAAATGGAAATGTGTAGAACATCCAAGCCTTCTTTTGGGCACACATGCGTTCAGACAGGATGGTGTGCATTTGTCTAGATCAGGGAAGCAAATTGTTGCAGCAGATATTTTGCAATATTTGACAAACACTAGCCAAAATTTTTGCCAGGTCAAAAATAAAACAGTTCGCAGACAGCAACTTTTGATGCATCTCTCATGGTTGGTAATGCTTGGAGCATTAATAATAAAAAAAAATTATTAGAAAAGTTGCTACGTTCCCACAAGATTGATGCTGTTATACTTTGTGAAACATGGTTAAAGAACAATGACTGGAAACCAGTTCTGTCAGGGTATAAATATTTTCACTGTAAAAGACATTCTAACAAAAAATCAGATGGAGGTATTATGACAAGGATTAAAGATAGCTATGAGATTTGTGATTATTACATGTTCAATGATAACACCAATACTATAGACTGTGTAACTGGGACAATAAAGACAACTCTGGAACATATAAAAATTGTTGTAGAGTGTACAGACCACCAAGGTCAAGTGCAGATGACCTAGAGGAATTCATAAATTTCTTACATGAAACACAGGAGGGAAGAATAATATTAGCTGAGGACTTTAATTTACCAGAAACAGACTGCAATAATATTGATTCAACAACGTTAGTAAAGAAATTATTCACAGTCGTATATTAAAAACAACAAATGCTTCAGACTGTAAAAAAAAAAAAAAAACCTACCAGGGGATGGAATATACTAGATATTGTTTGTGTTCCCAAAGAAATTACTGTAACCTCAAGTCAAGTTTTACCACCAATGATGTGCAGTGATCATGGGGTCATAAAGGTTAATTTGTTGCTAGATAATTCTGCCAAAATGAAATCTAAGCCATTTCAAAGAAGGTTTACTACAAATTATAGGAAAGCAAAAGAGTTACTATATAAAACTAACTGAAGTGAGGTGTTCTGTGTAAAAACTGCAGATGGAATATGGAAAGTCTTGAAACAGAAATGAGTGCAAAAAGTAAAAAAAAAAGTTTAACATCAGGATCTAGGCACGCAACATCAGGGGGGTAAATTTCCATAAGAACAAGATACCTGATTAAGATGAGAGACAAAAAAGATAAGAAATGGAAGAGAGGTCGAACTACAATTTTCAAAACTGAAATAAATGAGTTGGACATACAGATTAAGCACAGTGTTAGACAAGCTCAAGAAAATTCATACAACGATATTGCGCATAATAGGAAACCTTTATATAGATACACTAGATACACAAGATGTGGAAGGAGTAAAGATACACGAATTGATAAACTGTGTGCAGATCCTAAAATTTATTCTCAGACACAACATATTATAGATATATTTACAAAATCTTATGCAAAACACTTTGGCTCCAAAAAAGGGGTGGTAAGTTGGGCTAGTGACAGGCAGGTGACCCCAGACACTGGAATCAAGTTAGATTATATTGAAAAAGAACTGTGCAAACTGGATCCAAACAAAGTGCAGGGAGGAGACGGAATAAGTGACAATGACCTCAGAACACTTAAGTAAGAACTTACACTGCCATTACATCTATTATTCACTAGGTCATATAAATATGGGGAGATTCCAAAAGAGTGGAGACATGCATCTATTAAAACTATCTTTAAGGGAAAGGGGAATAGGACAAACCCAAAATCATATAGACCCTTAAGTCTACTTTCATGTTGTGGAAAAATAATGGAGAAGGTAATACTGGATAAGTTATTTACAGAACTGGATAGGTTGGGACTTGAAACCATATATAAACA
>NW_025050347.1:0-14488 GCF_019279795.1 Protopterus annectens
AATAAAATTTTATTATTAAAAAAAAGCATGGAAAACCAGTAAAGGCAATAAGTATTCCCTAAGGCTTTACACAGACAGACTGGAGAAAATAAACATGGAGCCAAAGCAAAACTAAAGATATATAAGTAAATATTCATATGGCATCCCCAGTTTTAAAAGCAGAAATCAGTATCTCTTATTTCAAACTTAACAAAAGACATCCCAGGATTCACGAAGCCTCCGTGTAAGAGTTATAACTCTTACACGGAGGCTGCAGTTAAACAGTGATGTCAGCATGCTCTGCATATTCATGAGAGCATGCTGAATCACACCTAAGTCTAACACGGTCCGTGTAAGACAGTAGGGCGTGTCCGTAGGCTGAGCCCTGCAAGCGGACACGCCCCAGAAGTAAAAGTGCCCAAAGTAACACCCACAACAGAGTCCACGAAATGTGAATAAACACAACACAACACATGCCCCACAGACTATGAACATAAAAATATAAATGAACATGTTATATATTTTTTAAATTGTAAAGATGTTTAACCGTGAGTGCGCTCGTTTCGTGCCAGTAAGCGCACAGTTAGCAGTCAGTGGGAAAGCATATAAGAACTAAATATGCAAAATAAGCCAGGAAGCAGTAGCGTAGCGGTAGAGATGTTGGCTGAAGAGCAGGCATTCATGGTTCGAGCCCCCACAACACCAATTTTATTTTTTTTCCAAAATAAGCAGGAAACAAGTCCCTGACACATATGTACACAGAAAAACAGAATATATGTAAAATGCAATGGAATATCCCATTTATATTGAACAAATGTGAGCTAACAAAAAAATATAAATGCCAGATGTGCCCATAGCTGAGCTACAGTTTAACAGAGTGAGTGCATTGTGCCCGTAGATGAGCATTGGTTTAACTGGTGCAAAATGAGTGCCTGTAGCTGAGCAGTGGTTTACCACGCTAAATATATGTGCCCCTAACTGAGCTGAGCGGCATATGCGTGCCAATAGCCAAATGAGGCTTAAACTGGCCGTATCCCCGTTTGCGCGAGAGGCGCGACCGCAAACAAGCTAACCGACGGCAACGCTTGAGCAAGCTGTATCAAAACTGCCTTTACACAGACACACCCCTCAGCATGTCTAGACAGTCATGAAAAATAAAAAGCAGTGGCCAGGTTCGAACCCAGGATACTATACACCATAGTCAAGGTACAGAACCACTAAGCCATGACAGCAGTCATAGAAATGCAATAATAGCTAATATATAGGAATGAATACAAATAACAGCATGACAATGCAGGTTTACTGAAGTTGATACAATTCCAAAATGGCCAATCACAGATATGTGCGGGAAAAACGGACTATATAAGCCCCATAGGTGGGAATACACAGCATAAACGATTGTAGAACAGACCTGCAGGCAGAATGTCAGGTGTAGGTGAGGGTAGTCGCTTCGAGCACAGAGGTGGGGTGTTGAGGAGTCCAGGTACATGGTCTGGCTCCTAGTCCATAATCATGAGGCCCAAATCATGCAGGGCCAGGTCCTTTGGGGAGCATATAGGGCCGAGGCGTGGGACCGGTTGGCTCATGATATCACCAGTGCCACAGGGATTCCAAGGACTGGTGAGCAGGTCCGTCACCACCATGCGGACCTGAAGAGATGCAAGCAGGACCAACTGAACCTTTGGATCCAGGAGGCCCGGCAAACACCCAACGCCCCACTACTGAGTAAGTAACATTTAATTATGTATGTAGAAATTAAACTAGATGATATTATGGAGATGTGTATTCCAATATTACTTCATTTATATCACAGCTGCAGGTGTCCGTTCTGCGAACCGTAGAGCCTATGGCGATAGGCTGGTGCGGTTGCGCCACCAGGCAGGTCAGTAATCCACTAGTAACTGTAAAGATATATAAAAGTATGACAGTTAGCAAAAGAGTGCAGTGTAGTCAGGAAGGAATAAAATCTGCAAGTAACAGTGTGAAAGTGTATGCAAGTATTGCTTGATTACAAAAGTTCAGCCTGTAAGATCCAAACTAACATGAAACTGTCCAACACATATTTGAAATAAAATGCCCTGCCTGTAAGAAAATAGTACACAACCTGCAGCAGGCTGAAAAGTATAGCTGCAGAAGATGATGAAATCACATGTGTGAAATATATCCCTGTGGAAATACTGAAACATGACAGAAGTGAGACTGCTGGAAAGGACTGTAATAACTACTGTTAAAACATGTCAATAAAGCCTAGAAGTACCATCCTGAATAGTAAAATGAAAGCAAGTGAGAGAGTGTGAGAAAGTGTCAGAATCCAGCAATACAGTAGTAATAACATGAATCCAGCAATACAGTAGTAATAACCCTGAATAAAGTATACTGCAGTCAGGACAGAATGAAATGCATGTGAGACAAAACCAAACAGAAAATCTGTTCAAAGTGTTGCTGCATGTGGAATGTGTATCCCAAAATCTGGATATGTTGCTCTCAGTCTGCAATATGCAGATAGGATGATTGTCTGATATTCAAACATCCACACTTGTCTACAGCTATATAGCAAGCAAATGTAGCAGGATGATGTAGCTGAACAACAAAGCCAGATATGATGTGTATGAACAGCAATAAAATGTATATTGATGTTGCAGTAACAGTCCTATCTGCAAGGTTGTAGTTATCATATAGGAAACTGTAGTTAGAACAGTAGTGTGTATATAACTGTAGCTATTAGAAATGTACAGCATATGTAGGTATTTGAAGGTGTTAATAATATTCACCCTCTAACCACATATAACCCATTCCACAGTGGGGTGAAAATGGTATGTGCAATCACAATTAACACCCCTGGACATTTGTCCTGTCCCACCTGGGTCATATATATTTGCATGTCTGTTGATGCATCTGCCCTGTTCATACATCCACACCTGATGGCCTGTTGCCATCAATCAACCCTGCATGTTGTTGGACTGTGTATTACTGTTCAAATTATGCATGTGTTATGCACGCTGTTCAATGGTGTGAATATCTGGGTGTTTGGTTAATGGGAATACTAATGCATGCTGTTACAACTAATTGTGAATTTATATGTCACTAACCCAAACTGTCATGACATAATGCAAAACATAGGAACGACAGGGAAGGCGGGTTCCAGCGGACCCACCTCTCCCACCTCAGCTGGCGAGTGCACCTGGCACTAGTGCCCGAGTCCGGACCCTCCTCCGGTGGCCCTGTGCCACCTGCGAAGCGCTGTACGGGATGGGGCTCGCGCCCCCTCTGCAAGTGTGGCCCGGGAAGCACCACTCACCCTCCGTAGCGTCCGGACTGTGGTGCGTTGGGAGATTCAGGACTCTGTTCCTGAGCCCCTAAGCCAGCTCAAGGCACAGGTGGCACAACTAACGGGCATGCCTGTTGCCCCACCTACACAGCCCCCAGCACAGCCCCATCCTGGGCAGTGAAGGAACAGTGGCAACTGCCTATGGGTGGGGATATCAGTTCCACTGTTGCCATCTGTGGGCTCATGGGCTCTGGATATCCAAACCTCCGTCCCCGTCAATTGTGTAACCCCCCCACACGTGTCATACACCGCCCCTGTATGCGTCTTGTTTGTCTTGTCTGTTAACCTACCCAACCTACCTCCCCAGCTGTACCGACTTCCTTCACCTGACATACCACTCTCACCTGAAAAAAAAAAAAAAAGGGCACTCTGTACCCACAAAAAAATTACGCCCCATACATAGCTGCCCATTCCGCACACATGTCTGCTGGACATGGAACCTATCAATTACAATTGGCTGTACAACAAGTATTATTGTTGTCCTGACACCTCTCTCAGGGTGGAAGGTTTCAAATGTCACACCAAATTACATACATATGCACAGCTGTTGCTGATGAAGAAATGGGCAGCTATGGGCCTTACCTACATCCCTCCTGCACATCCCAAGCTTGTTTCCCTACTGTCTTACCCTCTTTGTGACCCCTTTTCACCACTTTCCTGTCTCCCCATTTTCTTTTCTTTCAAAGAAAATAGCGGGTGTCTTGTGCTTCTTGTGAGCTAACCGCCAGTGCATGCGTGAGCTCCGCAAACCAGCGCTAACCCGGTTACAACTGCTTAAAAGTGCCTTAGTCACTTTGATTGACAGGTCCTGTACTCAGTTCAAAAGCAAAATAAAATCCCACTGTGAGTCCCGAACCCAGGACCTTGGAAACAGTAGTCTGCATGACTTACCACTAAGCCATGACTCTTATACAAGAACATTGTGCTAAAATAAATATATCATGTAATAGTAGGAATGAATGTAAAGGGAATATAGATGTGTAGTACACAAAGCATGACATTTAGAATTACAAACAAAACTGGTGGATTTCCATAATAGTAGTGTGTGAACAGAAACAGCCATGCTAGTTGGAAGCTAGTAGGTAATAATGTCACTATAGCACCTTGCAAGACACACATACTCACAGCAGGATAAGCACTGCCCATACCCCACAACCTCTTACAGGAACACATCTGGACCAAGTAATAAAATATGTGGAGCAAAGGCCCAAAACCAGGGACACATTACAAATAATGTTACAACAAATGCAGACAGTTCAGAGAGTAACAGGGTCTGCATTTTGTGGGATGTTTGGAAGGGTATGAAGTCTGAAACTTGAATGTTTGTCACCATATTCTGACTTGAGCCCAGAGTGATTTGCCAAAAAAGGTGTGCATGAGATATTGACCAAAATATGAGGCAGACATGTGGACAACCTGCAAATATCTGTACACATGACGGGTCTGACACCACCATATTTGAATAGTTAAGAGCCTAGACATAGCAACAGTGAATGACTTACAGGGATGCCCCACAGACCCCATGTGAAATGTACAAACAGTAGGCAGAAAGGTGTAACACATGCAATGGTAACTATGGAGTCCTGAAAGTATTCACCACTTGCATGGCAGAAAAAGTGTAGTAATACATATGCTCATGCTAACCCACAGTCACAACTGCAGCATACCAGACATTTTAATGGGTGTACCCCACTGATATGTACCATTCCATGAGGCACATAACAGATGAACCTGAAAGTCTCTGGGGCCTGCTCAGCAGCATACTCAAATACCCAAATATTAATAAATGTCAAGGCCCACACCATGGCCAGACCACACTGCATGCTGTAACACCCTAGCAGATATAGCAAGCATTCCAAGGTGTGAATGTACATGGAAAATAGGAAAGCTACAGCAGCACACTACAGTCAAGACACCTAGCAGGCATACAAGTAGTGACTGTAAAGGGCAACTATTGAAGCCTTAGCAACAAAGTGCAAGCAAAGTGAAAGGAAAGCACACACACACACATACACACATTAACAATAGTAGTAGTTGTGTCAGTGTACATACACAGTTAGCACAGGAAACTGGAGAAATGAATGGAGGAATGTTAATCTACAACACACAGGAAATATGAGAGATACCAACCTTTACACTCACAGAGCATTGTCCACAGCATAACAGCATGGTCCCTGCCCTTAAAATCTGAAAGGGCTATGCCTATTTCACATACCTTTTATAGCACTGTTCTGAAATCACAGTGAGAACTGCAATCAGTACACAACTGGCTGCATGCAATTAGCAAATGCTGGCTAACAATTGGTGCAGAGGCCAGCTCATGGGAATATGCAGATACCTAGAAAAGTATGCTGTACTCCCAGTCCACACATGCAATACTTTCATTGCACCCTGAGAGAGAGAAGAGACAGAGAGAGACAGAGACAGAGAGAGAGAGAGAGAGAGAGAGACAGAGACAAGAAAACTGCAATTAAGCAGACAACAAATCAGCAACAGCTCACCTGAAAGCTGACAACAGTGGAGCAGCAGGACAGAGAACCAGACACACAGACACAGCTGTGACAAACACAGGTAATGTAAAGTAATACTATAAAGGTCTACATACTGTGAACCCTCCATATGTGTCATTGGTCTGTATCCATATGTATATGAAGATGTGTAAGGGCAGGGGACATACAGCAACTATCAGTGAAGGCTGTACATACATTTGTATGTGAGAGCATCTATGTGCACATATCAATGTAGGTTGATTGTAGGTTGTAGTGCCATGTACAAAGTATTACATTACAGTTATGTATGTTTAGCAGTATGTTAGTGTGTGTATACAGTATGGTAGACAATATGTTGATATACCTGTCTAACATATGGATATGTATGTATGTCAACATATGTATGTGTATATATATATATATATATATATATATATATATATATATGTATACATACATACATAGAGAGAGATGTAGGAATACATAGACAGATGTAGATAGAATATTGTACAAACATATATATGTAATGCACACATACAGATATAGATATATGTAGATACATATACATAGACAGACTGATCTGACTATCTACAGGTATGACTGTATATGATGACCTGCAACACAGCCTGTCCCACCCCTCTGTCACTCTCACACCCCTCTGTGCCCCCCACATCTATAGCAATATATGTACATCAATATATATATATATGTATGCATATATATATATATATATATATATATATATATATATATACATAAAGATATATCTATATATATATATATATATATATATAGAGAGAGAGAGAGAGATGTATATATATTCTGAGTGAGGCACATGTGTACAGATGTATGGCAACAGGTGCCTGGTGACAAAGGCATGGAGTGAACACCAGTGTCAAATCCGAGTACCATACCACATTCCAGATCACCTACACCAGTAACCACCAGATATGTGATTGGCTGCCCACCACTGCATGTGTCAGGGGTGAACAGGGTCATAAATGTGTACAATAGTGGCCCCAATGATATTCACAGTGGCACACTATCCCTGGAATACCTGCACATGGTATGTGTCAGCAGACATGGTGTGTCAGCTATGGACATGTAGGTCAGTGTACTCCACACCACATAATGGATGCCATGGTATGGACCTCACATGACAGCTACAGATATGGAGAAGGACACAGTGACATGTACAACACTGTGACAATGCACTCAAACACATTACCAATGCACAGTGACTGACAACACCACAGAGTACACATATACTACCCACATAGAGGTTACCACTCCCAGATTTACATATGGAGTCACACCCATGACAGATGTCCAACAACCATAGTAACACCTCACCACCATCCACAACCTAAATGTCTGCTGTGTGTCGTCGCCACTGCAATAGTGCACATGTGGAGGTAGTTCCTCACAGATAAGACATACCCTGCAATAAACCACACAGTGTTAAGAAGCAAGACTCCCCATGAGTACATGTCACACATACCCCTGCTGAATGTTAGTCAGATAGGTAATATGCCATATGAGTCACCCTGTGTAACTGTGTGACAGCAGCAGGTACCATCACACCACATGTGTCATAATGGTCAGGTAGCAGAACAGTATGCTGCTGTAGTCCCAGGGAGAATAGCATATTGTATAATATTGTATTGTATTGTATTGCAATGTATTGTATTGTGTTGTATTGTATTGGTATGTTGGAGTGGAACCACTGCTGCTGTGCTCCAGTGTACAGGTACATATCCTGTAGTCAGGCTAGTGTTACATAGCACTTCTATATGTGTGTTTAGCTCCTGTCAGAGTTATGTAGCATGCAACTGGGGATACCATCAGGTCCCATGTCATGTGTATTCTGCTGTCCTGAGGGTGTCTCTCACCTGGACATCTGTGATGAGGAGGTTACAGTCAGCTGGGATAACTATGTCTTATTTTGGGGGAGAGGGTGGGGTGACACCTGCACTGAACCTGTCTGCCACAATGTTGTCAATATCTGTGGTGTCAGTGAAATATTTGTTGTTGTGTACTAACTATGGGCATAGAGGATGGATCCTGACCAGGTTGCTAACATAACTGAAGAAGGCCTTCTGGTTATCTGTAGTGTAGTATGATGGAAAATAGATCCTTACTAGTGCTGCTCAGACATGCCTTCCCTTTATGGAATTATGCTCTGTCTTGCAGTAGCTTCCATCTTCTGTAATACAATCTGTCTATGGCTGGGGTCCACCAGACAGGATGCTGTCCCTTTGTGGAGAGTGTCTTGGTCATATATGGGATTGCATGATCCATGCATTCTCGGAGATGTCTGTAGAAAGCAATTGTGTAGGGGTCAGCATTGTGGGTTGTATCTGCCACTGGCCCAGTGGGCTGAAAGGATACCATGTCACTGTTACAAAGTGTAACGGTTGTATCTGTAATGTGATGCACTATAGCGATCTGTGGCGGGGCTGCAGGTGGGATATGTATATCCAGGGCAATCAGTGTGTGGTCAGCTCACAGTAGTATGATGTAGGCCATACAGTACCTAGATACAAACCCCAGAGTGAGGAGGTGCTCTGACCTGAATCAGTGTTCTGACTGCTGGGGTTTTTGGTATAGTATGTCGTCGAGTGTGCCAGGTACTGTTGCACAGTTGCTGGCTGAGCACTGATACCTGGCCATCTACATGTGTATCCACCAATAGACAGACAGATGCTACATTATGTGAGATATGTTGTATCATAACAGTCGGGTAGCATGTGTAGTATGTGTGCCAAATTCTGCTGACATATATTGCTGATACCAGGTTATTTTCTTTCTCAGGTACATGGCCCACCCGAGAATGCAACCTACTCCACAGCTGAGGATGAGGAGATACACCAGAGCCTGGTGCAGGATTATGCAATACTCTTTTCCCGCACCAGCCAGAATCAGCAGGAGAGGGCTGCACTGTGGCAAGACCTTGTCCGTCGGGTAAATGACATAGGCATGCATAATAGGACATATGAGCAGGTACGACATCACTGCAGTGATTTAATCAGACATGTCCGTCAGCGTGCATCAGATATCCACAGGCAACAGGTCGCCACAGGTGGTGGGGTGGCTACACATCCCCCACTCACCAGACTGGAGGGACTACTCATGAGTGTAGTGGCTCCAGTCCACCAGCAGCAGACATGCATCATGATGGAGGCTGGAGCCGCACAGCAATAGGACAGTGAACGTGCAGGTAATATGTCATACGTATAGTTGACTGTTGTGTACACTGGTAGTTAATGCATGTGTGAGGGGTATCCTTGGTTTGTAGCTGTCACCATAGTATTTAATGTGCAAGTGTGATATCCTCAATATTAGCTGACCTGTGAAAGGCGACTGTTGTACTACTGACCTGTATCATACTCAGTAGCAATGGCACAGTTGTGCCCACTGACATTAGTTTCTTCACGTCTGCAGGACCCTCTGGTATAACAGCAATGCAGCCTATCCATGCTGGTGAGTGTGTATTAACAATTCCTGTAATAAGTGTTGATAGTAATAGTACCTATTTGGCACTTAGTAGTGCTCTTTGTATGCATGTAGGTGTGTCTGTGTCTGTGTGTTGATATCACGCATACTGAGTACTGTACAATTGTGTGAAACTGTGTGCATATGTGCATGTGCGTGTGCATATGTGCATGTGTGCATATGTGCATGTACGTGTGCATATGTGCATGTACGTGTGCATGTGCATATGTGCATGTACGTGTGCATGTGTGCACCTGTGGTGCATGTGTGCATGTGTGTGCATGTGTGCATGTGTGCATGTGTGCACCTGTGCATGTGTGCATGTGCACCTGCATGTGTGCACATGTGCATGTGTGCACCTGTGCATGTGTGCATGTGCATCTGTGCATGTGTGCATGTGTGCACCTGTGCACCTTTGCATGTGTGCATGTGCGCGTGTACGTGTGCATGTACGTGTGCGCGTGCGCATGTGTGCACCTGTGCACCTGTGCATGTGTGCATGTGTGCACCTATGTGCATGTGCATGTGTGCATGTGCACCTGCATATGTGCATGTGTGCATGTGTGCATGTGTGCATGTGTGCACCTGTGCATGTGTGCATGTGTGCATGTGTGCATGTGTGCATGTGTGCATGTGTGCACCTGTGCACACTGTCATGTGTGCATGTGTGCATGTGTACAGCACCATGTGTGCATGTACATGTGCATGTGTGCATGTGTGCACCTGTGCATGTGCATGTGTACATGTGTGCATATGTGCTGCACCTGTGCATGTGTGCATGTGTGCATGTGCATATGTGCACCTGTGCATGTGTGCACCTGTGCATGTGCATCATAGCATGTGTGTGCATGTGTGCACCTGTGCACCTGTGCATGTGTGCATGCATGCATGTGTGCATGTGTGCATGTGCATGTGTGCACCTGACTGGTGTGCATGTGCAGTGCATGTGTGCATGTGTGCACCTGTGCATGTGTGCATGTGTGCATGTGTGCATGTGTGCATGTGCACCTGTGCACCTGTGCATGTGTGTGCATGTGCATGTGTGCATGTTCCACATGCATGTGCATGTGTGCGTGCATGGTGCATGTGTGCACCTGTGCATGTGCATCTGTGCATGTGTGCATGTGTGCATGTGTGCATGTGTGCACCTGTGCATGTGTGCACCTGTGTGCATGTGCATGTGCATGTGTGCATGTGTGCATGTGTCTGTGCTGTGCAGTGTGCATCGCAGAAGACATTGTAAACTGTGTTTCCTGTTTACTTCCCACAGGTTCTGTTGCTGCTCTGGTGTTATCTAGCAGGGAAACTGAGTCAGGTGCCGTGGGTACTGCTACTGATGACATTGTTGTAGTGGCACAGGACGGTATGCCAGGGTCCGCCATTGGTCAGCCAATTGACAGTACACAGCTGTCAACACCATCCATGCACACAGTTATCCTGCCATTACACCCCTTGTCACCACTGTCCCTAGGTGATGGACAGCATACAGTGGGCATCGACCAGGGTAGTGTGGTACGTGCGGCACATGCTTCCCCACACAGCAGCCATGGGCATGGCCCACATGGTACCACACAGACAGTTGTCCAGGGGTTCTCGTGGGAGCATCCATGGGCGTACTGCCCCTGGCAGACGTGCCCACAGAGGACTTACAACCTCAGCTATGTTCCGGACTGTCATGCAGGCACAGTCACGTATGGAACGGTACACCAGACAGGGTCTGAGGGAGCTGACAGCATGTCGCACAGCCATGACCGACGGTATGCGTGACATTGCGGCCGCCATCCGTGATTTCACCAACGTCGTAGACAGACGTTGTGGGGACATCTTAGACCGTCTCAACAACTACATGCCCATGAGCCAGGGTGATGGTGGGCGGTTGCGTCGTCGACGTGGCCGTATGCCAGCAACAGCAGCAGCTGGCAGTCGGCGTGGACGACAACAGGGCCGCGGCCGCCCCCGTAGTGCCAGCAGCAGCCCCAGCAATGCTGGTTCTGTGCTGTCATCAGACCGCCCCAGGAGACCACATGCGTGGCTCTGGCCAGGGGCCGACAGGGCTCTGTGTCCAGTCTACGAACATCTGCTTCTGTTCACAGTACCCTGTCTGCGTAGGTACCGGATACGGTCCGTAGCACCTGCAAGGCACAGGTACCGTGTCCGTGCCCAGAGACACTGATCTGTATGGCCTGGCAGGTACAGTCTGTGGCTGTCCACAAACACCAGTAAATGGCAGCCATGAGGTGGAACTGTGTGCATCCATACACACATGCAAATTGACAACACCTAGGGCTACCGCATACACACACATCTGCATCAACATTGCCCCACCTTCTACTGCTGTCCCTCACCAACACACATACACACACATGTCAATTGGTGGTATGGGTGGCTGACTCAGGCATACCAGATTCACACCCTGTGCAGATGATGAAACTTTGCCACCTCCTGCAATCTGTAACAACTGTGCAGGTATAGGTTAACATGTTGCTGATGCACAGGGTGACCACATAGATGTGTAGTAATAGTATCATGTTGTTAACAGTACTGTGTGATGAATTAATTGTGGGTATATCACAGCATGCCTGATGCAGTAAGTGTGTGATTGTCATGTCCTGTTGTCTACACCCATGGTAAGTACCATAGTGTATCATCTGCACATGTTGGCATACTGGTGGTAATGATGTCAACAGAAGGCTACATACATAGGTAGCACAGGGGATGGGTAATGATGTAGTAACACACAATGATGGACATGTAAATTGCAAGTGGCATGTTGGCCCACACTAGACTCTGCAATGCAGATGTTTGAGGATGTTGATATGTGTGCAGTACTACACAAGTGGTACAGGACACATAGGTGCACACTAGCACTGCATGCTCACATCTCATACCATGCTAGACAGCCCCAACACACATAACTAACTGTCACAGGAGGAGAGTCCCCATATATGTCAGGGATACTGTGGTGGCAAGGCCAGGAGCATACATCCTACTAAGTATGGAACCACTGAGTGAAGGCTCAGTGTCTGTTATTTGACATGTGTATTACTGCAGGTATGAGCACATGGGTTTCTATCCAGTTATTGTACATCCTGACAGTACATGTCTGTACACTTGTGTGCACTGAGACTGGACCCTAGCCATCTGACCAGTGTGTATTTCCATGTACATGTGCATAGTGCCTGCATATTTGCAGTGTTACCTATGGAACTGCTCCAGCTTGTTTGTTGTACTATGGACTACATGGAGCCCTGTTCACTGTTCCTTTGTTTGCATGCATGTTTGCCTGCAATTACCCTGGAATACCGATCACACCTGCAATGCATAGTTATAGAGCTACTGTGGACTCCTAGTGCCATCTGTGAGCCTACTGTATGTGCTGTCCCACTTGAAGGTTTTACTGTTTGCCTGTTCACATGTACATTGCCTGTGACACAGTGCATATGACCTCCTGGCATGTGTCCACGTGAGCAGTCATTATGCTACTGCTAGGTATCACAGGCACTACACCTTCACATTCATCTCTGTTGAACTACCTGCTTTGCTAGGGACAGCCTGCACCTGTCACCCCTGGCCCTTTTGGGTATTGGCAAAGGCCCCTTGCTACCCCCCTAGTGGCCCATGTTAGGCAGGGGTCAAATGACAAACCCACCTTCATAGGTATCACAAGGGTTTAAAACACTAAGAGCAATGCTACAACGCCAGAGTCTAAACCTCCAATGCATGCACCCAAAACACTCCTTTGGGAGGGGGAAAAATCGATATTGTGCAGTAACAGATGCCTGGTTCAGGGCTACTGGGCACACCAGCACTACCGGGGGTTTTAACCGGGGTTTATTTCCCTTTTAAAAAGTCACCAAGGCCATTGCCGAGGGAAGGTGGTTCACACAGCCTACCTGGGCCTTGCAAAGCCTTCAACAATACCACTTGGGCATTCTAGGAAGCTCACCACCTTAAATATAAGCCCTATGTCACTAGATGGATTGCACAGTGGCTCAGGAAAAGAACCACATGGTTTTGCATTGCTGGAGCCATGCCAACCCCAAACAGTTCCAGGTTTTGTCCCAAAGGGTCAGTCCTGGGACCCTCTTGTTTGGTAATATTTATTGGAGGTACAGGCCAACACGGATGAACTGTGGCTGTCCAAATATGCAGATGACTGCAAACTGGCCAACCCTAATCGACTCCCAGCTGACACAAGCATCTTCCAAAGGGCATCAAGCAACAGACAACTTGTGCCAGGCCATGGCCTCGCTGAACAGTGTTTAGAAGGGGAAAGTGCATCCTGTAGTCTGTTCACCTAGTTCCAAAAAGGGGCATTGTCCCACACACTAACCCCTCAGCCAAACACACACTTGCCAAATTGCAGGATTCAAACCCCTATCTGACTGTTATGACACTGAGACAGGCATTAGCTAGCACGCTATTTGCATTACTGGGGTTTTCTCTTTCCCCCGCTACTTATAGGGGGCTGACATCATCAGTGTTTAGAAAGGGAAAGGGCATCCTGTAGTCTGTTCCACCTAGTTGCCAAAGGGACATTTCCCTTCACTAACCCCTCACACACACACTTGCCATTCACAGGAACCCAAAACCCCCACCTAGTTATGTTATGACACTTGAGACGGACCATTAGCAGAGCGCTATTGCATTACTGGGAGGGTTTTTCCCTTCTCTGCTCTACTTATAGGGTGCTGACATCACAGTGTTAGAAAGGGAGGCATCCTGAGTCTGTTCACCCAGTTTCCAAAGGGACTTTTCCCTCACACACTAACCCCCCACAAACACTTGCCATTCACAGGAATCAAACCCCCACCTATTTTGTTATGACACTTGAGACGGACCATTAGCGGCGCTATTCGCATTACTGGGAGTTTTTCCTTCTCATGCTCTACTTATAGGGTGCTGACATCACAGTGTGTAGAAAGGGAGGGGCATCCTGTAGTCTGTTCACCCAGTTTCCAAAAGGGACTTTTCCCTCACACACACACACACACACTTGCCATTCACAGGAATTTAAACCCCCCCTAGTTATGTTATGACACTTGAGAGGGCCAAACGCATTCGCATTACTGGGGGTTTTTTCTCTTACTTATAGGGTGCTGACATCCAGTGTGTAGAAAAGGGGGCATCCTGTAGTCTGTTCACCCAGTTTCCAAAGGGACTTTTCCTCACAACCCCACAAAAACACACTTGCCAT
>NW_025050348.1:0-13616 GCF_019279795.1 Protopterus annectens
TAGCCTGTTTAAAAAGTCTTTTAAATTTTCATCTGAGTTTATTAACATGGTTTCTATGTTTTGGAAATTTTTTAGTACTTTGGAGAATGTTAAATCTTGGTTAGATGTTAGTCTTAAATTTTCATATAAGAGGGGAAGAAATATTAAGGACTTTCTAGTCAAAAGTAGGTTTAATTACCCTATAGTAACTATTGATAGGGACATCATTCATAAAGGGACCTATCAGTGTGTAGCAAGTGTAAGGCCTGTAAGATGCATTACCTCCAGTTTTAGTCATTAATTAATAATGTTCCTTTTAAATCTAATAATCATTTTTGTTGTCACACTAGAGGGTAATTTATGTATTAAGATGCCCTGTAACAAAGTTTACATAGGGAGATAAAGACCCTTTAAGATACGTTTGTTGGAACATGTAAGGGACATTGTTAATAATAAAACTGAAAGCCCTGTTGCTAGACACTTTTTTGAAAAGCATCATAATGATGACAAATTGTTACAAGCTACTATTTTAGAGCAATTACCTGAATATGGATATGAACAGTTTAAAATTAAACAAATGTTGCAATATAAAGAAACTATCTATATATTAAAATTCAAAACTTTATGTCCTAAAGGCCTAAATGAAGATTTCAACTGGAGAATGCTGCTAGTTTAATTGATTTTAATTAATTGATTGTTTAATTGTTTTTAATTTGTTGATTTGGTGTGTATATAAGTACGTGTTTTATATCTATTCTGTACTCCTTGAAGGCTAAGGCCGAGACGTCAGAGACAAGAACTTTCATTAAATCGTGTTTGGTGATTCCAGTTCGTTGTTGTTCTATTCACAGCTATATTTCCCTGTTATATAATATTCAACATTCCTAACACAGACTTTAGAATCTGTCAAAACATACTTACATTGATTACATGCCCCACACTTAGTCATTGCTAACACTTGTTGACGAGCAGGACGTGAATGACACTCGAGCATGCTTTTTAAATTGCGCCCCTTTCTAAAAGTAATTTTCGGGGCCTCCCCCAATTGGTGGGACAAAAAATTGTCATCTAAAATTAAGGCCCAATTTTTGTTAAACACCTTCCTAATATGGTGGTGGTCAACAGAAAAGGTGCACAAAAACCTAATTACAGAAGTGGAATCTGATTTGGTGTCAACAGCCAGTCCTGAAACGTCTGTGTGAACCGATACGGCACTAACACAAGTAGGTGACAGGATTGGTTTATAAAAAACAGATTTTCTCTTATTAATAACTTCAATGCTAATATCAGATAACATTAAAGAAGGATACCCTCTGTTTAGGAACATGCATCTTAATTGTTCACATTCTAACAGAAAGTCTTCAAAGTCCGACACCATCCTAGCTGCTCTAACTAACTGACCTTTCACTACTGCCTTCTTTTGATGTTTAGGATGACTGCTAGTAAAATGCAAAAATGCATTAGAGTAGGTGGGCTTACGATAAATAACACTCTTATATCTTGAATTCGTTACATCCTTACTAACCAGTATGTCCAAAAAATTAATACTAAACTCCTGCAGGTTGTAGGTGAATTCCAAAAACGAAGTCAAATTAGAAATGGTCCTTAAAAAAGCAGGGTCCTCAGATGGTGATGCTTTCCAGATAAAAAACATGTCGTCCTGGTACCGTGTATACCAGGCAACATTTTCCTTAAAACTCATATCAGTAAATAAAAAGGTCCTTTCCCAAAAGGCTAATACACAGTTGGCAAAACTGCCACCGCATGGCGACCCCATGGCCACCCCAGATTTTTGTAAATAGATTTTCTTATCAAACAGCATAAAATTATTATTTAGGACAATTTCCAGTAAAGTCTCAACCAAATTAATGGTATTGTCATCTGTCTTTTTATCATGCAAAAATTCACGGACCCACTGAATACCAATATCTTGTGGAATAACTGTATACAAATCTTTGATGTCGATTGTTAAAAACCAATAACTAACATCAAAGGGGATCCTTTTAATTTCATAAAGAAAACTCCAAGAATCTTTGCAAATCTGGGGTTCCTGATTAATTAAGGGCCTTAAAATACTGTCTATGAGCTTTGCACAAGCACAAGTCATAGAGCCACGACTGTCAACAATAGGGCGAAAAGGAGGTTGTGATAAACTTTTGTGAATTTTCGGGATACCAAACAAACCTGGTAACCTGGGGGCTAGAATGTTCAAATATTGATACTGGTCTAGGTCTATAAGTCTCTCAAGGAACAAATCCTCTATTAGTCCCCTGATTTTTGCATAAGCAACATTAACCTGATTAATACTCACTTCTTCATAAAAGTCAGTATTAAGGAGAGACATCATTTTCTGAACATACAAAAAATCATCCATAAACACCAGACCTCCCCTTGTCAGGTTTCATGACTCTAATATTACAATTTTTCAGTAAACCCAGAAAATCACGCTGGTGTTTGGTGATGTTAGCAGGTCGCCTATGAAAAAACTTCTCAGATTCAAGAGCCCTTAAATCAAACTCACACATTTTTTCAAAGAGGCGTAAGGTTTCATGCAAAGGTGGATTATAAACACTAGGCACCCTAAGTGAACTGGATGCAATTGTACCATTACCCATCAATAGCTTTAAATTCAGTTTTCTAATATATAATTTAAGGTCAATAATTGTCCTCACCAAGTCCAAACGTGTATCAGGGACAAAAGTTAAGCCCTTAGAAAAGAACTCAACTAACTCAGGGTCAATAACAAAGGACGTGTAGTTGTAAATTTTAAAGTCCCCTTTGGAGTCAATAAGAACCAGTGGATCAGAAAAATGGTCCATCATCTCCTGCGTTGTGACCTCCGATTCCTGTAATTGCCCTGGTAATTCTTGCCCTGTCCATTCGCCTTGTTGGCTTTCTTGTTTCTGGGAAAACCCTGCTGAGAATTAGAAGTAACATCGTTAGATGCAGCAGACCCATGGATAGGCATGGTGTTATTATTACCAACTCTGTTAAAGTTCGTATTAACAGACTTGTTAGAGTTACTAAGAAGCCTTTCACTCCGACGAAGGGTCACGGGTTCGTCTTCGTAATTGTCCAACTGTAAATTAGGCTGAGCATCCACTATATTCAATAGTTCTCCGACAGTGTTCCTTGTCACCGTACCACCTTGTAGTTTATTAAAAAATATGGGAGGTCGGGGATAAGCTTTGTTACCCCTATATTCTTGAATATCTCTATTAATCTTCTTTTTTTTGTTGTTAATCAATTTAATAATAGTGGCATCAATACTAGAAAAAATTCTAGAATACTCATATTTGTATCTAACAAATTCAGAATCTTCCTTGATACTATTGTCAAGTGTTAGGAGTTCTGTTTTTAGACAATCAATTTCTTTCTGATAGTGAGAAATGAGTAAACCCATAAACTCAAAACCCTGCTTATCAAACAGGGCCAAAAGATCTTTGTGAAACTGGGACCCTTCTACCAACCCAACCGGAAAACGCCATTGCCGTAAACCTTTGGGAACAAGCTTTTTAACTAGGCATTCTTGAAAATAAGAGATCTCAAGTTGCAGTTTCCTGCACTTGAGTAACTTCGAGTCAAAATCTGCAATTAAGTTAGATAAATCACTTACATTCTCATGCGCCTCTTCAGCAACGCCGTTTTCGGTCTCGTCATTAAAGAAGTTAATATGATTCAAGAAGCCATCAATAGAAGGGCACCCCACTGTGTTGCCTATAGATACAGGACTCCTTTGTATATTACGTTCCTCATCACGCATTCTAACAGCCTGACCAGGCTGAATATCGGACTCTGCTGCACTGCGCAACAAAACTCTATTGTCGGCTGCTGTAGAACCGGAAGTAGTTGCCGACATCAGTTTAGGTAGTGCAGATTGACTAGTTAAAGGAACAGACTGAGAACCAGATCTAGCCTCGACTTGTGTACAACTTGTTTGCATACCATCAATCCTTTGAGTTAAAGTATCCACAGATCCATAACCAACTTCAGTAGGACCGTTAAATTGCCTTCAGCATTCGCCTCCTCAGCATTAGACACACCGGTCAATGGATTGCCATCGCTGTTATCCATTTGAGAAAAGAGTGAGCCTTGGGATGGGATGCATGGAACGCTCATGTTAAAAAACAAACTACACAACCAAAAAGCAAATAAACACCTTCACAAACTGAAAACCACAAAAACGAGCACCAGCAGCCAAATCCAAGGTAAACGAAGTTTAATAGATAATGTAAGCACAAAAAACGCTTTCGGAGAGCTCAATGTCCCTCCTTCCTCAGACAAACTTTAAAAACAGCCTGCAATCACATTTATACCATATAACATCAATTAAGTAATCAAACAGTTTTAGTTAATTACATTAAATCAATGACAATCGTATAAAATTAACTTACTACCACAATAAATAAATACATCAATATAGCCAGTCTCTGTTCCTCATTCTTACCATAAAATATTGTGTGCATGTGAATGCATGTAAAATTGTGGGCGTCCACACACCAAAACACTCCTAATTCATTCTTAACATCAAGATATAAATGTATATAAAAATAACTATAAATATAAAAATGTGTAAATATATGTAAATACACGCCCACCCCCCCCCACACACACACACACACACACACACACACACACACACACACACACACACACACACACACACACACACACACACACCCATACACTCAAACTGAGAGAAACCTTAAATGTTAAAATATTTAAAATAAACAATAGAGCATACTTGATAGCAGGAATAAATGCAGAAAAAACTTGCTTATAACTATACCATAAACTATGGAAGCTATCAGCAGATTACAGTCCAATGAATCCGATAATGAATGAATTAAAATATATTTAAACTTGCCAAAGGCAAAAAAGAAGAAGAAAGGAGCATCTTCGCCCCCCAAAAACACTTCTACAAAACCAAAAAAGGCTTGGTGACTAGTTACCTCCTCAGGGCCAAATGTTTAAGAATACAGGCCAGGGAAATACCCTCATTTATACCAGGATATATGTATGCCCCTGTTCTAATTTGCCAAAATAGTTCCTCTTTTTCTAAAATCACTTGCCAAGGTCCACTGTTAGAGTTTTTTTCTTGCCAAAGGCAAAAAAGAAGAAGAAAATTTTTCTTGCCAAAGGCACACATAGGGTTGACCCCTTGGGTAGTTCATTAGCCTATTTCAGTTAGCCATTAGTATTTGACTGTTTTTTAGTTTTAGGGTGGGAGGATTATTTCATGTAGTAGGTTGTATTCGTATTTGTATCTATGGATATTGTCACATCATAATGTTTTTACATGATATATTTATGAGAGCAACCAGCACAGAGTGTATAATATATGTGATTTGAAGCTGGTTTACATATCGGTTTTAAATGTTTACTATTATTTTATTAAATGTTTTAAAGGTTTAAACATATTTTAACATATCCGGTATGAGGAATGGTCTTAAACAACAGTTCTTATTTAGTGTTTATGGCACTATGTTAAAGTGAAGACAAATGATGATTACCACAAAGAGTTTTAAATGAAGGCGGGCACTTAATTAAAGAGCAATTAATTAAGTGAAGTCAAATGTATTTAAACTGATTTTGGTTTGTAACATGAAATGTTTTGTCTGAAGAAGGTCGGATACTAAGCCGCCCGAAAGTTCTGGTGTAATAAAAGTGCTCACATTATTTTTATCACAAGTGATTACATTCATTCATTATCGGATTCATTGGACTGTAATCTGCTGATAGCTTCCTCCGAGGTTTTTCATTTTCAGTAGTTTGTTTGGCGTTTTTTGGTTATGCCATAAACTATGTTACACAAAAAAAACACATTAAATTAAGAAACCAACAGTAAAAGCAAGCGTTTTCATTAACATTGTACACATACAGCAACTAATTAAATTCCACACATAAAAGGGGGCTACCTTTCCAAGGATAACAATTTCAAAACACAAGAGATTGAAATATACTCGTTTAAACCTGGGTGCATATATGCCCCAGTACGGATCTGCCAGGCCAATTCATTATTGTCTAAATGGATTTGCCACGGACCTCCCTTGTTGTCTACCTTCACTTTCCCCAAGATCGTAAACTTAAAATGATGATCAGGGCATGCACCAATATGTCTGGCAAGAGCATTGTTAGAATCGTGCCTTGAGATAGCATAAATATGTTCATAAATGCGCTGCTTAAACTTCCTTTCAGTTTTCCCTATGTAGAAAGCAGCGCATTTCTGACATAAAGCAAGGTAAACCACCCCACTAGTTTCACAGCTATATTTCCCTGTTATATAATATTCAACATTCCTAACACAAACTTTAGAATCTGTCAAAACATACTTACATTGATTATGTGGCCATACCTCTACGTCATTGCTAACACTTGCTGTGAGCAGGACGTGAATGACACTCGAGCATGTGCTTTTAAATTGCGCCCCTTTCTAAAAGTAATTTTCGGGGCCTCCCCCAATTGGTGGGACAAAAAATTGTCATCTAAAATTAAGGCCAATTTTTGTTAAACACCTTCCTAATATGGTGGTGGTCAACAGAAAAGGAGCACAAAAACCTAATTACAGAAGTGGAATCTGATTTGGTGTCAACAGCCAGTCCTGAAACGTCTGTGTGAACCGATACGGCACTAACAAAAGTAGGTGACAGGATTGGTTTATAAAAAACAGATTTTCTCTTATTAATAACTTCAATGCTAATATCAGATAACATTAAAGAAGGATACCCTCTGTTTAGGAACATGCATCTTAATTGTTCACATTCTAACAGAAAGTCTTCAAAGTCCGACAACCATCCTAACTGCTCTAACTAACTGACCCTTTCCTCACTACTGCCTTCTTTTGATGTTTAGGATGACTGCTAGTAAAATGCATAAATGCATTAGAGTAGGTGGGCTTACGATAAATAACACTCTTATAGCTTGAATTGCTACATCCTTACTAATAACCCCAGTATGTCCAAAAAATTAATACTAAACTCCTGCAGGTTGTAGGTGAATTCCAAAAACGAAGTCAAATTAGAAAATGGTCCTAAAAAAGCAGGGACCTCAGATGGTGATGCTTTTCCAGATAAAAACATGTTCGTCCTGATACTGCGTGTATACCTGGAACATTTTCCTTAAGAACTCATATCAGTAAATAAAAAGGTCCTTTTCCCAAAAGGCTTCTAATACACAGTTGGCAAACTGTTCTCCGCATGTGCACCCCATCACACTCCCAGATTTTTTGTAAATAGATTTTCTTATCAAACAGCATAAATTGGCTTATTTAGGACACCTTTCAGTAAAGTCTCAAACCAAATTAATGGTATTGTCATCTGGTCTTTATCATGCAAAATTCACGGACCCACTGAATACCAATATCTTGTGAATAATCAGTAGTACTAAATCTTTGATGTCGATTGTTAAAAACCAATAACTAACATCAAAGCGAGGATCCTTTTAAATTTCATAAAGAAAACCCAAGCAGAATCTTTGCAAAATCTGGGGTTCCTGATTAATTATGACGCAAAATCTGTCTATGAGCTTTGCACAATGTGGTTAACAGCTTCATAGAGCCACGACTGTCAACAATAGGGCGAAAAGGAGATTGTGATAAACTTTTGTGAATTTTCGGGATACCAAACAAAGCTGGTAACCTGGGGGCTAGAATGTTCAAATATTGATACTCGGTCTAGGTCTATAAGTTTCTCAAGGAACAAAATCCCTCTATTAGTCCCTCTGATTTTTTTGCATAAGCAGCATTAACTTCGATTAATACTCACTTCTTCAAAAGTCAGTATTAAGGAGAGACATCATTTCTGAACATACAAAAAATCATCCGTAAACACCAGACCTCCCCCCTTGTCAGGTTTCATGACTGTAATATTACAATTTTTCAGTAAACCCAGAAAATCACGCTGGTGTTTGCTAAACAAGGTTAAAGTATTTCTGGCTCCGTAAAGTCTGCTCTTCAATTTTTCCCTTAGAATTTCTCTACTTGCAATCTAAACAGTCTATTCTCTATCTCAAAAGCTCAGCACTTGCTCCTAAAGCATTTTTATGAGCATATGATAAAGTACTTGTATACTAAACAAAGTACAACATTAGCCTAGAATCCCCTTGAGTACCCATTTCCCTATAGGCACCTTCTGACTCAGTTACACAGCAAACTTTTTCACTTTTTCTAGCATGTCGAAGGGTCAGTTGCTAGAGTCCTCTCCTGTTCTGCTGGTGAATCCCAAGCATCTTGAGGCAATGTTACATGGTACTTCATGTACACAGACAACCCACTCCTTCTCCCACAAAACACAAATACATGTGAGAGATGCAACTATATAGCCAAACTGGAGGCTGAGCTCTCTCAACTCAGGACTGGCAAGACCAGCCAGGAGGAGAAGGAAACCACGCACACCACAAACCCAGTGTCACATAGAACTATCACAACTTGCAAAAAACACATAAACTACTGACAAACAGGCCATTATACATTTGAGGCACTGGATCAAAAATCTACCCCAAAACTACAGAGGCCTCCAAGCAGACACCCCAACTGCCACCTCAAGACATAAGACATGCAAGCACATAGTTCTGGGAAAAGCTCGGTGTGCTAAACAGTCACAGCCCTTAAGGCCAAACACAATGCCAGACACACGCCTCTGATATAGGTGACTCCATAGTCAGGACACACTGACGTCTCCACTCACCAGATTGCAACAAGGAAAGATCACAGTAAGCTGCCTGTCAGGCGCTAGAATCAATACACACATAACACAAGCACTCCAAGTCACACCACAGCAAGTACAGAGTACTGACTCAGTCATTGTCCATGCCGTGAACGACCTTGGAGACGTACCTCCTGGGACTCACATGAAAGAGACACTAAAGGAGTCTCTCAGATTATGTAGCCCAGGCCGAGGTATGACCTGACCCTGAGCAGCATCCTACCACTCACAAAAGAATGATGCCACAATACAGAGACAAAAATGATCAGCTTTGACAATTGAAAGCAATTACTGGTGTCACATTCTAAGGATCCAATGTCTGTCTGCCTAGGATGACATGTTTGACAAGCCACGCTGTTTCCAAGCAAGGGGGACCGGCTTGCACCTGTCACCCCTGGGCTTCCGGATATTGGCAAAGGCTCTTGCCACCCCCATAGTGCCTTTTTAGGCAAGGCTCAAATGATAAACCTACCGGCACCTAGAAAACAAAAAATGGAGAAAAACTATGGCACACTGCTTAATGCCAGAAGTCTCAAACCCCTCAAGATGCACCCGCCTCAAGCCCTCCTCAGTATGGAGAACATCGATGTCTGTGCTGTGACTGAAACCTGGTTCAAGGCTCCTGGAGAGCACCCCAGCACTATCAGGTTATACCGTGCGTATCATGCCCCCGGTTCCAAAATCCGGACCGAACCACAAAAGAAGGGGAGTATCCATATTCATAAAGGATACCCAATACACCTCCAGGTTATTGGCAACGCATCGGCATTTGGAGACCATCCAGGTGCAGTAATTAACCATAGTGTAAAACTGCCCCTACAGTTTGTAACATGCTACAGACCACCTTCCTCAAACTCAGGAAACCCACAGCCTTCCTGAAGACACTGGAGAGTATGAATGTCTCTCTCCAAACACCATCATCATATTGGGCCCGACTTTCAACTACCCAAACATAGACTGGGAACATTACTCTAAGCCCCAACACCCTAGCCCAAAGGTTCCTGGAGTTTCATAAACTCAAATGCTATGGAATAACTAGCGTCACCATTCCCACAAGATAGAAAATATACTAGACCTGATCATCACAAAACATGGGGACAAAATGCTCCACACTGGAAGTATATCCCTCATTGGTGAGAGATCAGACCATAAATTAACTCACTGAGATCCACATCCCCCCCCACCCCAGCAAAAGACCACAGTGAAGAACTTCCCAAAAGCAAACTTCACACTTCTTAAGACTGGAGTGGTATCCTCTCAAGGCCCCCGAGCCAGCAGTAGAAACACACAACCCAGTACGCTGCTGAAAACCCTTACAGAATGCCTCTAACAGAGCACCTCCAGGAATGTATGGATCAAGCAATCCCCTAATAAAATCAAGACCCTTTTCCACCAAAGGCAGGCGCCTGGGTCTGGTGGACCCCAGCCATAAACAAACTCTACAACAAGAGGAGAAGCTACTACATGTAGAGCAAAATCCCTAAAAGGGAAGGCATCTCTGATCTACTGGAATACTACCAAAAAACTATGATCACTCATAAAATCATCCAAGGCCAACTTTGAGAGAAAAATCGCTAATTAGACACAAAAAGACAATCCATAAGGCCTTCTTTAGCTAATGACGTTAGAAACCTGGGTGGAAACTCCCAGATATGCTCCAGAATTAGTCCAAAATGATAAAAAATCACCAACCCACAGACATTGCCAACATACTGGCAGACAGGTTCAGTACAAATTTCTCCCTCCTGCCCCCAAAAGGAGAAATATCTATCCCACCAGTAGTCCTAGCCTCCCAAACATCTCAGATGCCCAGGTGAGAGCTGCTCTCTCTAAGCAAAAACACAGCATCAATGGGACCGGACGGGTGTCCCTGGCTGTGTGCTACACAAACTCAATGAGGAACTAAACCCACACATAAGGCTGCTGTTTAATCTTAGCCCCTTACTACCCAGGATCCCCGTAGACTCCAAAGAATGGCTGCATTGCAACTGTGGTCCCACTCCACAAAGGCGGTGCTTCTCATGGACCCTGAAATTACTGCCCCATAAGCTTGACCGAGCCTTGTCTGCAAAGCTATGGAGAGGATCATAATGGAACTCATAAATAAAGACATTGGGGACCTACTAGACACAGTGATCCTACCCAATTTGGCTTTGTCAAGGGCAGATCCTGCCTCTTGAACTTGGTCAACTTTTTTGGGGGGAAACAGTCACTAAGGCTATTGATGAGGTGGTAAAAGAGGCAGTTCACACAGCCTACCTTGACCTAGCAAAAGCTGCTCGGGGCACAATACTCCCACTCGGGCATCATAGAAAAGCTCACCAGCTTAGATGTAAAACCCATATGTCACAAGATGGGTTTGCAAACTGGCTCAAGAACAGAACACACAGGGTTAGAGTTGCTGGTGCCATGTCAGACTCTGGCCGGGTCATGAGCGTGTGTCCCACAGGTGAATCAGTCCTGGGCCCCTCTTGTTCGGCATTTATTTTTCTGAAGTGCAGGCAAACATAGGGGGATTGTGGCTGACAAAATTTGGCAGATGACTGCAAACTGGGCACCATAATTGACACTCCACCAGACACACAGACATCCTCCAGAGAGAGTAGTCTCATAGAAATGGATAACTGGTGCCAGAGCCATGGCCTTAAGCTAAATGCCAAAAATGTATAGTCATACCCTTTTGGGAAACAACACAGGTATACCCCTAATTACCACACAGGGTGGTAATCCATTAAACACGGAAGAAGTTATCAGGGACCTGGGGACCCAAGTTGACAGTAACCTCTTTTGACACTCACATTGCCAAAGTGGTTAGGAAGACCTTCTGACATTGCCCACCTGATCATGCAAAGTGATTCACATCCAGATCAGGAGAGGTCATTGTAGCCACCCTGTACCTTCACTTATCAGACCAATGATTGAGCACAACGCCCCATTCGGAATGTACCCACTCCGACACCTGCAGCAGTTGGAAAGACCCCAAAGTTCCTCACCAAAAGGATAAAGGGCTCAAACATATGTCATACGATGCCCGACTGAAATAGAAACTCCAGCTCTATTCAGTCGCATACCGGCCGCTTTTGCTCCAGAGGTGATCTGTTGCCTGACATACAAGGCCATGTCCAACCCGGAATTAATGGACATGCTCCACCCCCAAAAAATCCAAATCCACCAGAGCCAATTTAGAGCAAGAGACTTAAACCTCAACACCTGGATATAAATAGTGACATGCTGGAGGACAGATTCATCACCCAGAGACTCCCTACACTATGGGAACAGAATCTCCAAGTCCATGTGGGAGGCAGAGCCCTCACTGACTCTGTTCAAGAGAAATCTTGACAAGTGGATGGGAGATCGTAAGGTTTACCAGGAATCATCTCTGTATCACTGCTGGACAGAGAGGCACAGCAAACTAATGGGTATAGTATTCTCATCCTAAGGGGTGGTGAAAGCCACACACACTCTGGCTAGGCTTATAAATGCCCTAGGGCAGATAGCCTAGTATGAACCTATGAACCTATGAACCTATGTTAGCAGGTCGCCTATGAAAAAACTTCTCAGATTCAAGAGCCCTTAAATCAAACTCACACATTTTTTCAAAGAGGCGTAAGGTTTCATGCAAAGGTGGATTATAAACACTAGGCACCCTAAGTGAACTGGATGCAATTGTACCATTACCCATCAATAGCTTTAAATTCAGTTTTCTAATATATAATTTAAGGTCAATAATTGTCCTCACCAAGTCCAAACGCAGTAGGTCCAGGGACAAAAGTTGAAAGCCCTTAGTAAAAAGAACTCAATTCAACTCAGGGTCAATAACAAGTTAGACGTGTAGTTGTAAATTTTAAAGTCCCTTTGGAGTCAATAAGAACCAGTGGATCAGAAAATGGTCCATCATCTCCTCTTGCGTTGTGACCTACGTATTCCTGTAATTGCCCTGGTAATTCTTGCCCTGTCCATACCGCCTTTGTTGCTTTCTTGTTTCTGGGAAAACCCTGCCGAGAATTACAAGAAACATCGTTAGATGCAGCAGACCCATGGATAGGCATGGTGTTATTATTACCAACTCTGTTAAAGTTCGTATTAACAGACTTGTTAGAGTTACTAAGAAGCCTTTCACCTCCCGATTTTAAGGGTCACGTGGTTCGCTCTCTTCGTAATTGTCCAACTGTAAATTAGGCTGAGCATCCACTATATTCAATAGTTCTCCTTCAGTGTTCCTTGGCACCGTACCACCTTGTAGTTTATTAAAAAATATGGGAGGTCGGGGGATGTTTTGTTACCCCTATATTCTTGAATATCTCTATTAATCTTCTTTTTTTTTGTTGTTAATCAATTTAATAATAGTGGCATCAATACTAGAAAAAATTCTAGAATACTCATATTTGTATCTAACAAATTCAGAATCTTCCTTGATACTATTGTCAAGTGTTAGGAGTTCTGTTTTTAGACAATCAATTTCTTTCTGATAGTGAGAAATGAGTAAACCCATAAACTCAAAACCCTGCTTATCAAACAGGGCCAAAAGATCTTTGTGAAACTGGGACCCTTCTACCAACCCAACTGAAAACGCCATTGCCGTAGGCAACCTTTGGGAACAAGCTTTTTAACTAGGCATTCTTTAAATAAGAGATCTCAAGTTGCAGTTTCCTGCACTTGAGTAACTTCGAGTCAAAAATCTTTGCAATTAAGTTAGATAAATCACTTACATTCTCATCGCGCCTCTTTCAGCAATAGTACGCTTTTGGTCCTAAATCTGTTAAAAGAAGTTAATATGATTCAAGAAGCCATCGATAGAAGAGCACCCCACTGTGTTGCCCTATAGATACAGGACTCCTTTGTATATTACGTTTCCTCATCACGGGAGATTCTAACAGCCTGACCAGGCTGAATATCGGACTCTGCTGCACTGTCGCAATAAAACTCAATTGTCGG
>NW_025050349.1:0-13537 GCF_019279795.1 Protopterus annectens
TAGAAAATCCAGGGTATCTTTAAACCAAGCAATACACCTACCAACATTCTTCCCCAACCCACAGAACAGGGGGGAAAGATTGCTGCATACCTTGGATGTACACAGACAATTGCGCTACTACCTGGACAGAACCAAGAACTATAGAAAAACTGACCAGCTTCTGGTAGCATATGCAACAGGAATGGAAGGAAAAGCAATTTCAAAGCAAACAATCTCAAAATGGATAGGAAATTGCATTAGATTTTGTTACTCTTTTCATGGAAAGGCAATTCCAGAAAACATCAGACCTCATTCCACAAGGGCTACAGCCACTACTACAGCTTTCTTACGAGCAGTGGCTACCAAAGACATTTTAGAGGCTGCTACTTGGAGCTCCGTGCATACATTTGCCAAGCATTATAATCTGCCTTTATACTCCAGATCCCGAGCAGGTTTTGCCACTGCTGTTTTGCAAGGGATCTTAACTACCATAAATTCTTAGTGCCTCCTTAGTGCCTCCTCCCCCAGTTTGGCTATGGTATTCTACCCATTTGTAAGGACTGCAGATGCATCCTTGAAGGACATAGTACAGTTTTGTACCTACCATAAATGTAGATGTCCGAGAGGTATGCATCTGCAGTCAGGATTCACCCTCCTTCCCTCTGTGGTACTCCTAGGGTATTTGCCCATCTTGTAGCTAGCTGGGGGAATCTATTATGGTGTATTTGTTTGTATATATGTATATACATGTTTATTTCTATTTGCTCTCTTTTGTTTGGAAATATTTGCATTTATCCAAATTTAGCCTTCCTAGAGGGCACCTGGCATCTGGGGCAAGAAACACTGAGGAAAATGATGCCTTTATACCCGCAGAACTGCAGCTATGACGTCGGGTGAAGTGCGACATCAGCCGAGGCCAGACCCAGACTTTGGAATCCGGCCGACCGAAGGGCTGCCTGAGGCCAGGACAACCCATTTGTAAGGACTGCAGATGCATACCTCTCGGACATCTACATTTATGGTAGGTACAAAACTGTACTTTTTAGTAGGTTGGCCAGTGCTGGAGTTTTATCTGGAAGTAGTAGTAGTTTGTGTGCAAAGGGAAGCTGATGAAAGGATAGGAGATTAGGAAATTCAAGCCAGTCAAGTTGTTTTAGGGAATGGCAGTGGTGGGATCTGTATGGGGCACCGGTAACAAATTTGGCAATTTGATTGTAACAGGTATTGAGCTTGGCAATTTCTGTTTTGAGTAGGTTGGTGAAAATGGGTGAGGCGTAGAACAGAGTAGAGAGGAGTTGAGTTTGAGCAATTGTTGTCCTGGAGGTTTGGGTTAGAAGTGGTTTGTTTTTATATAGACTGCCCAGTTTTTTGTGGATGTTTTTAATGGATTGATTTATATGCTGATCAAATTTGAGATTATTATCAATGATCACTCCTAGCAGTTTAGTGTGAGTGTCTGGGGAGATGATAGTCCCATCCCTACACACGATATTACATGGACTGGGTATTGTGGCTGATTTCTTTGGACTGAATAGCAGATGTTTGTTTTTTTTTTTTTGTGGGGGGGGGGGTTAGTATTAGGTTTTAGTTAAGAAACCAGGTTTCGGTAGTTTGGCAGACTTTTTGGCTAATGTAGAGGAGTTCCTGAGGCTCGCTGGCTGAACAGAGTAGTGTTGAGTCATCAGTGTATTGAATAACAGTTGCATCTTGACAGATGCTGTGAAGATTATTGATGAAAATGGAGAATAGGAGGGGTCCTAGAATGGACCCCTGTGGGACACCTGTGGTGATGAGTAGCAGTGAGGATAGGTTGTTGTCCCATTGAACTGCTTGTTGTCTTCCTTGTAGGTAATTCTGAAACCATACTAATGCATGGTTACTAAAACAGGTCAATAAGGGCTTGAAGTAGTTTAGGATGGTTGACCATATCAAAGGCCTTTGACAGGTCCAAGAATATGGCAGATGTTAGGTTGCCTGTGTGTTTGTTTTGGTTGATGAAGTTTGTGAAAGAAAGTAGGGCAGTGGTGGTGCTGTAAGCAGGCTGAAATCCATGCTGGATGGGAGAGAGAAGTTGGTTGTTGAGTAGATATGGCATGAGTTGGTGGTGTACACATCTTTCAAGCATTTTAGCTAGTGGAGACAGAATTGCAATGGGGCAATAGTGGGGTCGATGAAGGTACCACCTTTGTGGAGGGGGATGATGTAGGAGGTCTTCCAGATGGGTGGAATAGTGGTTTCTGAAATAGGTCTGTTTAAAAGGATGGATACTGGGAAAGCAACTTCATTGGCAGCCAACTGAAAGTATTCAGCTGGGATGCCATCAGCTGCAAGTGTAGTAGGTTTACATTTGGTTAACACCCTTTTGATATAGTTGGTATGTATGGGTTGAAATTGGAAGGTTGCTTTGGGTCTGTGTATAAGTATGGCGCTATTAGTGGTGGATGTGAGCTATTAGTGGTGGTGGATATGGACCATTTTTTGAACAAGGTTGGAGATTTATTGTTCATGCTGTCTGTTTTCAATATGAGTGTTTTATTCATCAAATGGCTGACAGTGACAGCCTGCTGTTCCGCATTGAACAGAAGAGGCACTGCTTTGCCATTTTTTATTAGCTCCTATGCCAGTATACAAGCCAATCAAAAATTGCAAAGCATATCTCAAGCAACCAGAACATATACTTAAATCAGCATCTACCAATCCCACGGGTGCTGGTTGTATTTATTATGCTCTGTACTATTCTATATAAAATACATTACTTGACTTTATGATGTTTGTATTTATTGTGAGATTTTCTCCCTAGTCCCCCAGTGTAGAAAGACTTTGCCTTGCCTAACTGGATAATCCCACTTAGCAAAACAAACAAACTTGTCTAAAACTGAAGCATGTCTTTTTATGGGGGAAAAAAAAGTAACTGTCCTACCAGATAAAGTACTCCTTCTCCTATGGGTAGTAAAGACCCTGGTATTAGTCCATTCTAATTCTTTTGTCACTTGGACCATTATGATGTTGAGAGGCATTAGACTGACTGTAGTTCCAGGTAGTTTGGTTTGAGCAGCTTCCTAGGTAGCTAGAAAGTTGAAATGGATGATTTGTGTTGCTTCTCATTTCAACTTACTTAGAAAAAGGACTGAAGTTCAGTTCAAATGCCAGTGTGTTTCCTACCAGAAGCCAGTACTTAACCCTGGACTATGAAGAAAGAAAGCAGCCAGATGCTAGAAACAGAAGACACTCTGAGGTAGCACTTCAAAGTAGCACAGTATGTGGAAGCAAGTTCAGAAGCAATAATCAGGATATTAAACATTATTATTATATTCTAAAACTTTTGAAATAAAAAAAGTTAAAGAATATCACTGGAACTATATAAAACGCCAAAAACATTAGTAGAAATTTAATGGTTTACTGAAAGTACAACAATGGTACTAAGTATTGTTGTATGCAATATTATTACTCGCAGCAGTTAAGGGTATGAAAGCAACGTATAGAACCTAAACGTGCCTTACACATGACTGCAATAAATAGCCAGCCCTGAAGGCCTGTTACCTTTATTCCAAACAGAGAGGTCCTCTCCATCTTTTCTGACATATTCTCAGTAATATTATCTCCTCATATTTCTTTAACCATCTTTCTACAGCTCACACATCTGGTCAAATGCAAACAAAAAGTTGAACATCTTCAGGAGAAGCAGACAAACAAGGGGTCATGTATGAGGTCAGGTAGAAACGCAGAACCAAAAAAAGGAAAAGAAGAAAATTCTTGTCACTTTCAGTAATGATTTTCATCCATCTCTCTCTTTTATGTTGCACTGTTCTATTCTCTTTTTTTGGGGCTAGACTTATCCTCTTTCAAATATTTCTGCAGTCCACTTCTAAGAAGCAGCACTCTGTCATAATAAAATTATTTTGTTGTTCTCTGTGAAGTGAAGAGGAATTTTGCAGCACATTAACAACTGTCAGGCATCTTCTGTCACAGGCTATTGCTAAGTCAGTATGCCATTGAAACTGTAATCTGTGAGTGTAAAGCGCAGCTGAATGTTGGTACTGTTTAGAACCACTAGTATATATACATATGAATACACACACACACACACACACACACACACACACACACACACACACACACACACACACACACACACGCACTGGAACAGTCTGTCCACAGTTCTGTGCTGGTGGGAACTCAAGTTATTTCTCTCGCATACTTGTTACACAGATAAGTTTGCTGCCCTGTACTCTTCGTGCTCTTTAAAGATGCACACATCCTTTGCTCTGAGATTTATTTTTTTCATTGTAAGCCTTAAGGTTTGCTGGTCATTTTCCCATCAGACTGGATGCATTCGGATAAATCCTTGCAAGTGTATAATGAAAGATGGTTCTGGGGTTATAAACCTTGCTTCTCTGGGTGACCTGGAGGGCTTTTTACTGAGAAATGAGAGAGTGCCATATAAAGCAATAGATGCAGATCCTGTGGCACTTTTATCAGTTAGCCCTTGCCACCCTTTCAGCGATCCAAGTGACTTCACAATTGGTGGGTGTCAGGATGTTGCGGTATGTTTAATCATCAGGTAAGAACAAGCTCTACTTTTTGAGAGTTAATGTTGAATTGTTTAGAACCAAAGTGTAAATTATTGGCATTGTTTTCTAAGGAAATGTGTCAGACAAAAAAGCCATTTGCAATGTACAAATGTTATGGTATATGTTTTAGGGTTTGCTAGCAAGCATGAAGTATGTAAATACCTTTCTGAATGTTCTGTTTTAGCAGTATTTAATATTAATGACAGATGTGCTACATAAGTTATTTTTTCTCATTTACTTAAACTATGCCAGAACTTGATTGATCAGATGATACGCAAACTCATTCCAGCAGTTTCTTGCTGACAAGAACCTCTGGCAAAATTAGAAGCTAGCCATCACTGGCCACGCAACTTTATAGTTGTGTGCGCTACTGTCAGTCCCCTTATTTCTTTTCAGCTTCTTTTCTGAGCAGTCTTATTTTAAATATGTGGTTATGGAGACCTAGCCAGACATAATTTTCAATATCATATTTTGAGTTCCATCCAGATCTTTATTAAAAATGCCCATTTCTTTTCAGTGCCTTAATCAGATAGTTTGCCATTGTTACTTTTTTGCTGAGTATTTTTGAGTATTTAAATGTATTAACTCTACAACATTACTGATGAGTAGTCATATTTGTTTTTCTGTTAATGCGTGAGAAATAATATATTTAGCTGGATACATCTCAACCTCTTAGAGCAAAAAATCTGGACAAAGCCTAAAATGATGGGGGGAAAAAATAGGGACAGATTTTAAATATTGCTCTTACAATCTTAGAAAGTTGATAGAATAATAGGTTTTGCATTAGCATGAATTTTCTGAAGGATGCGGAGTCTTAAACTCAAATGTTTGCCATTATTTAATGACTTCAATCCTCAGCTATTTGCCAGAAAAGTACAGATTTTAAGAGGAACACACCAAAAATAGGAGGCAAAAATCTGGACATTCTGCGAAAATATGTACAGTTGAGCGGTACAGGCTGAAGATATTTCTAAAGGTACTTGATTTACAGTGATCTAATACAGTTGAGAGCTTTATCAGAAGCTTAGTTGCCAGGAATTGTTGTGCAGTTTGAAAGCACCAGCAACCATGAATAGATAGTCGGTATCGTAAAACAAATGGATGGATGGATGAATGGCTGGATGATACAACCATGAATGGGTAAAGTAAGCATCAAAAATGGATGGATGGATGGGCAGTCACAGTAAGGGCAGAATCAATAGACAGAACAATAAATAATGAGTATTCATTTGCCTGTGTGTAATGTTGCCCTGCAGTGGAAGTAATTACAGTAACAGAAGTTACAAATATAGTGTGTATGATGTGTTGTAATTCAGGCACAGTGTCCCCCCTCAGGATACCTTTGTTCACTCCGGATGTGTTCACTGTCTTCAATGGTAATGGTGCTGTGCACAGTTTTGCAGGCTGGAGAAGGCAGTTCTTGCTGGCCTCTCATGCACTGATCATGTGTCCAGTATATATATATATATATATATATATATATATATATATATATATATATATATATATATATTTATTAGAAAGGAAGATGATTGCCAGAATCTCCAAATGCAGACTAGTTACATACATAGCTGGAATCAAGAGCCTTCTAGACAAATTTGGGCAAAGACACCATGTTCCTAGATATAGAATAGTTCATCTATGCTCAGGATATTGAAAACTGTTTGCCAAGCTGCACCTAAATAAAAAAAAAAAAAATCAAGCTACTCATAAATTATTTTTTTTCACATGAAAGCAAAGTCCTCCACATCAGATATGCAAGAAACACACCCCACTAATTAATATAACTAACTCTGACATCAAATAAGCTTTTGTGTCACTGGTGTTTTAACAGACCACATAACACCTATTTCTCTACATGATGTGTGACCCCATAATTAATATTGTTAAAACTGGAAATCAAAATGTCGAGAAATGGTCACATTAGAACTAAGGCTTTATGTGTACATGTCCATGCGAATGTGTATGTGTGAGGGGATTAGCATACTAGTTAAGGTGTTTACCTTACAAACACAAAGTACAGGATTTGATTCTCATATTTGGTCACTGTCTGGTTATTGGCTAGAGACATAATAGTCTTCATACTGATTGTCCAATATATGTATGTATGTGTATATGTATATATATATATATATATATATATATATATATATATAATATATACAATTATGACTAGGCTTAAAAAGGCCCCTGTGAACATCAGCCTAGTATGCACCTATGAAATGGTCTGTGTCCTACTGCCTTTGGCAGTGCTTCATCATTTTATTAAAGTAAAACATTTCCCATGCCTAACAGTGGCTGTAAAGAGAAATGACCTGTGCTCCCTCAGCCTAACTCATCTGCTTCCATGGATCTTTTTCATTGTTCTGCACATGTGCATTAAAAATGTATAAATGTGCAGGCTGACATAAGTCATAATTTAATTTTTGGTAAGACATTCAATTAAAGATGACTCAGTGGTGCAGCAGTTAGCATTGCTGCCTCACAACAATAGGCTGCCTTGTTCATTTCCTGGCCTGGCTGGGATGTCTTCTATGCAGTCTGTATATTGTTTTTGTGTCCACATGGGTTTTGCCTGTGTTTCCAGTGTCCTCCCACATTCTAAGGACATATAGATTAGTGAATTAGCCTGCTTCTAAATTATCTATAGAGGTGTGGGTGTGTTTGTGTATACATGTGTATCTCTGTCTGTCCATCCTGAAATGGACTACTATTCCATCCAGAAATCATTTTCTACTTACACCTGTAGAGTATCAGGGTAAGCTCCATTTCCCCCTGTGGCCATGAATAAGATAAAGATAGGATAAAGCAGGTAAGCAAATATCACTGAACATCTGAATACATGAATGCCCAACTAAACTGAATTGTCTGCCAACAAGTGAAGCCTAACTATCTTGCAAACTATTGGGTGGTTTGTTGCAGGGCAGAAATACCCTGCACTTGCAGAAATGCAATGTACTGGCAAAATAAATACAATACACTGTCAGAAATACCCTGTACTGACAAAACAAATGCCTTATACTTGTAGAAGTACTCTGAACTGCTAGAAATAAATATGCAGTACTGACAGAAATAAATATGTGACACTGGTAGAAATACATATCCTGTAATGGCAGACATATACTAGTTTGGCAGAAATAAATACCATGCACACTGGCATAAATAACTTGCTCTAGCAGAAATAAATACCCAGCTGTGGCAAAAATAAATTTACTGTGCTGGCAAATACCCTCTGCAGACACAAATAAATGCCATCTACTGACAGAAATAAATATACTCTAGTGGCAGACATTCAACGCTAAAATGTATAGTGCCATAAATACTTTTGCACTGGCAGAAATAAATATGATGTGATGGCAGAAATGTTTTGTGCTGCATCTGTATTGTTTGGCCTTGCCAGATTATCTGGTGTGCAGCCAAACTACATAATACACTATACACCAAGACAATGTGAGTGGCTTTGTGAGGTACGTATTGTATGTAGTGCACCACTGGAGATATTCAAACAAAGAGTGAGTAGTATCTGAGTAATCTAAGGACATATTGTACAGCATTCTCTGGGTATTTGAATAATCTAAAGACATATTCTACAACATTTCATGTCTGAGTATTTGAGTAATGTAAGGACATATCAAGCCCCAGCACCTTAGCCCAAAGGTTTCTGGAAATTATAAACTCAAATGCTATGGAACAGCTAGTCACCACTCCCACAAGAGGGGACAACATACTAGACCTGATCATTACCAACATGGGGACTCTATGCTCCACACCAGAAGTATATCCCTCATTGGTAAGATCAGACCATAAATTAATTTCACTGGATGTCCACATCCCGACCCCACCCCCAGCCCAGAAAACCACAGTGAAAAACTTCTCAAAAGCGAACTTTTCACTTCTCAAAACCAAAGTGGAATCCTTCAAGGCCCCAGGGCCAGTGGAAACTACGGGCCCCAAAATGCAGAATCCTATATAAACGCATTTTCTGAAAATCTCCAGGAATGCATGGATCATGCTATCCCAAACAAAACTAAGACCCAATCATCCAAAGGCAGGCATCCAGTCTGGTGGACCCCTGCCATAAATAAACTGTACAACAGAAGGAGGAAGCTACTACATGATAGAGCAAAATCCCTAATAGGGGAAAGGGATCTCTGATCAGTACTAGCAAAAATTACGATCCCTCATAAAATCCTCCAAGGCCAGCTTCGAGAGAAAAATTGCACAGGACACCAAAGACAATCATAAGGCTTTTTTCAGTTATGTTAGGAACCTGGGATGCAGCTCCCAGACATGTTCTGAGTTGATTCTAAACGACAAAAAATACACTGAACCCACAGACATCACCAATATCCTGGCAGACAGGTTCAGTGCAAACTCCCCCCCCCCCCCAAAAGAGCAAGTATCTATCCCGGCAGAGGGCCACCTCCAAAACATCTCTGATGCTCAGGTGAAGGCTGCCCTCTCCAAAGCAAAAAAACACTGCTTCCATGGGACCAGATGGCGTCCCAGGTTGCATCCTACATGAACTCCAAGAGGAACTAATCCCTCAAATAAAACAGCTATACAATCTCAGCCTCACTACAGGATATGTGCCCACAGAATGGTGTACAGCAACAGTGGTCCCACTCCACAAAGGTGGAGCCTCTGGACCCTGGAAACTATCGCCCATAAGCCTGACTAGCTTAGTCTACAAGGCTATGGAGAGGATCATCATGGAGCTCATAAACAAAGACATTGGGGACCTACAGACACTAGATCCTACCCAGTTCGGCTTTGTCAAGGGAGATCCTGCCTTTTGAACCTGGTTGACTTCTTGAAACAGTCACCAAAGCCATAGATGAAGGGTAGGTAGTCCACACAGCCTCACTGGACCTTGCAAAGGCATTTGACACAATACCCCCCTGGGGATCATAGATAAGCTATCCAGCTTAAATATAAACCCTATGTCACAAGATGGGTAAACTGGCTCAAAGACAGAACCCACAGAGTGAGAGTTGCTGGAGCCATGTCAGACTCGAAACCAGTCCAATCCCCACAGGGTTCTGTCCTGGGACCACTCTTGTTTATATACTTTTCGGGGACAGGCAACGTGGGGGGACTATGGCTCACCAAGTTCAAAGACTGCAAACTGGGATAATTGACTCTCCAGCTGACACAAACATCCTTCAAAAAGGTCTCACAGAGACAGATAACTGGTGCCAGGTTTAAAGCTAAATACCAAAAAATGTATAGTCATACCCTTTGGCAAAAACAATGTGCCCACAAATTACCACATAGGCAGAAACCCATTAAGTACAGAGAAAGTTATTAGGGACCTGGGGACCCAAGTTGATAGCAATCTCTCCTTTGAAAACCACATTGCCAAAGTGGTTAGAAAGACCTTCTACATAGCCCACCTCATCGAAGGGTTTCACATCTAGATCAAGAGGGTAATCGTGCCTTTATTCATCCCTCATCAGGCCCATCATAGAATACAATGCCCCTTTTGGGATGTACCTTACCCGACACCTGCAGCAATTAGAAAGACCCCAAAAGTATCTCACCAAGAGGATCAAGGGTCTCAAACAGATGCCATATGCTGCCGGTTAAAAACTCCAGCTCTACTCAGTTGCATACCGCCTTTTGGGGCTTATGCCTGACATACAAAGCTATGTCAAATCCAGAATTAATGGACATGCTCCACCTCAGTAAATCTAAATCCCTTAGAGCCACCCGAGGGACTTGAACCTCAGCACAGAAATAAATAGAACTTGCTGGAGGGACAGGTTCATAACCCCCCCGCTCTGGAATAGAATTCCAGTTCATGTGAGGCAGAGAACATCACTGAATCTCTTCAAGAAGAATCTCGATAGGTGGATGGGGGATTGTAGGTTTGTCCCAGGGATTACCCGTGTCACTATTAGACAGAGGTACAGTAAACTAAACCTTAAAAGGGCACAGTATACACAAATCAAGGGGGGGGTAAGCCATACAGAATCGGGGTAGGCTTATAATTGCCCTAGGGCAGATGGCCTAGTATGAATTTATGAACCTATATTCTGCAACATTCCATGTCTGGTCATTGCCTTGTTGCACCTCGACTGTCCTGTTCTGTTTGCAGATGTCCAATGCCATCAGCCATGGTTACAGAGGGCTTACTGAGCATATCCTTTTAAATGAAGGGAACTAATTGATGTTTGCTTATTATGCATTTCATAAAAATATGCAGTTGTTGCTACTGATCTTATATGACAGTATACAGTTATGAGATAGCTGTACCAGGTGTTCCAGTCCCAAGCTAGTAGTATCAGAGATATCTTCCACTTTTTTAAACACAATAAAATCACTTTGTATTGGGAAGGCACAGAGTTCAGTTTACTGTAGATTGGTGTTTCCTGATCATTTTCCTTTTTGCATTGCACTATACCTGCAGATATCTTCATCTAATCTATGTCCTGAACTGGAAACCACTTGTGCACTGTAATCCTTATACAATGACCTTTCATAGAGTCACAGATATTAAGTAGTTGTCAAGAAAAAGAAAACAGCTGTTCAATGCAGCACCAAATGCAACGTTCTGCATCAGAGGGTGTGCTTTGCTTTGGGTGTAGAAATTAAAATCTAAAGCATCAGATTATAAAGTGTGATGCAGTTCAGTACTGTGTTTTTTAAAGGAAGTTGCTTATTATCCCTGTTCTTTTTCCAGTACATAACAAATATAACAATCTGCTTTTCTTCTTTGATGGATAGTTATACTGCACAAAGTCAGTAGTTTTACTGTGCACAAAGGTGAGTTCAGAACCTGGAAGGGATGAGATTCTGTACATACTCTTGGATAAAGCAGGATGAATTAGATGATTAATCTGCACATTGGTACATGGACAAAATAGTGATGGATTGGGTAATCTACATATGGTTATGTAAGCAAAATTATATAATACATAATTTGCATAGTTGCTTTAGAAGGGCACTGGTTTAGATAATATCACTGGAATGGTTAAGCAGAATGATGGGCTGAGTAATCTGCATAGGTGTGATGGTAGAAATGCAATGGCTTGGGTAATCTGCATGAACAGGTAAGGCAGAATGATGATAGGATTAATAATCTGCGTTAATGTGGGTAGAATTGGTAATTTGCATGAAATGGTTAGGTAGAATGATGGGATGAGTAATCTGCATAGTTGTAGGGTCAGAAGAGTGATGGCTTGGGTAATCTGCATGGAACAGATAAGGCAGAGCGATGATTGCGTGAATAATCTACGGTAGTGTGGGTAGAATGGTGATGAGCTGGTGCAGATGTCTTCCACTGTGAATGTGAAATATGTAGGTGCAAAATTCTTTTCCAGAAAAATCTAACTAGGGAACAGGACAACACAAACTGTGACATAATAGAAAACCTCTTCAAAATGCATCTCTCCTGGCAGTTTCCATATGTCTGGATGAAACACTTGCTATATTACATAAGTTCTGCTTGGCATCATTTTAAATCCAGGCTCTTTCCAACTCCCATTAATTCTTGATTTATTAACCTCTTATTCTTACCTGACATACATAGAATATTGATGGTACATTTTTGTTTACCACTGAAGCTGTATATCTTTGCCCAAAAATGTCAAGGTAATCCATTGAGAAGTTAGTAAATAAGAGCTATGTACCTACCTTGCTTTACTTCTTTACTTTGTTGGAATACCAATGTTTTTTTTTTTATCAATTTAGTGTTTTTATTGGTTGTTTAATAAAATTACAATAATATAAGAAGTCATCAAGCATTTTCAAATTGGGATTACCATGTACAATGGGTAAGTGTTTATAATAACAACAGTTTTAAATAAAGACAGCAAATAATAAAATAAGAAACACACCACATATTTACAGTGATGCCTTAGTCCAAGCTCAAGTTCCATTATGCCACGGCCTTAAGTATATTATATAAAATGGGAAGAGGTTATTTGACCATTTTCAAATTTTCTATTAATTACTGAACTTGAAGCCATATGTTGTAATATGTGGTCCTCTGAGAAAATATCTTCTCAGTTTTGATCTCTTTCTTCATTACCTCTTCCATAAGTTACAGAAAGTCTAGAGGATACACACTTTTCTTCCAGTTTCTGGTAATGACTTTCAGTGCAGGGTAGAATAGTCCACAGTACATAGTACATGAACACTGCTTAATAGAATGCCACTGTTGACTACAGCTTTTTATTTTTTCCCGTGCACTGCTAAATCATACATCACAATAGGTTATACTATGTTACACTATGGTGTTTGTTTAGTCCCTTTTGTTTTAATACATTGCTTGATGTTCTTTGTTTCACTGTTGCAGTCATTACATTTGGGTAATCTGCTTGCAGGTAGCCCTCATTCTTGATTAATAAAGTCTTGGGTCCTCGTTGGTTGCTGTCCTTCTTCCATGACATCAGGTCGTCAGGGTATAAAACCTGCAGCCGAACCCTTACATCCATCTTTCTTGCCATCGGTGCCTGAAGCAGAAGCAGTTAAGTGCCAGTCGGCCGACTCCTGAAATTTTTTGTTTTCAAGTTTCAGAACCAAGTCTTCAACTAAAGCTACCCGTTGGAAACTTTTCTTGCTCACCGATGTCAGTAAAAAGTAATAATTGCATTACTTGTGGAAAGCAAATACCTCATAAAGATTTTTATTCATAGTGTATTCCTTGCCTAAGCCCTGACCACGACGTACCTTGGTGTCGGTTTTGTGCTTTATTTAATTAGCACACTATCCGTCGTCTGTATATTTTCGCCTCTAAATATTTCTCTTCTCAGTTTAATTTTCCAGAAATGTCATTGGTTAGCCATCTGACTACGGGATTCAAAAAGCAAAGATAAAGACAGAAAAGGCCCGAGGTCCAAAAATGCCGATGCTTCTCAAGCCAGTGGTTCCGGTACTCAGTGACTTTGGCCCTGATACCTGCTACTTGCAGACCTCTACTGAGACCCATTGAGTCCGGTATCACAGATGCTTCAACTATGGAACCCACGGATGTCTCTACC
>NW_025050350.1:0-12838 GCF_019279795.1 Protopterus annectens
CTGACCCTTTTGCCCAAAATTTTTTGCTTTGCATCCATACCATAGATATAATCAGAACATACTACTACATTCACTAATTGATAGGAAGAGTGATTTACCTTGTGCCTGGGCTGGTACTGTGGATGGTGCTGGAGGGCTGACTATGTTGGATCCCCCTGAAACATGGTAAGGCACAGGTAGTGGCATGTTTGGCATCCTTACTGTATGTAAAAGAGAGAGGTATCAGTTTCTGGCTCCCTCCCCAGTGATGTGCTATGCATTGCCTCTTTGTAAAGGGCCCTTTGGCATAGGGCCCCCCCTTTTTACACAGGCTCAGGTAGTTCCTCCTCAGAGTCTCTCTGTCCCTGGGGCAAGGGGGGCTGTGGGCCCTCCCCCCTTGCTTTTCCCTTTGCAGCTGTTTCGAAGATCATATTTGCAGCATGGCACTATGAATATTTGTGTATATGTAGCGGAGGTACTTCGGCCAAAAAGATCTTTGTGGAACTGGTATTGTTTTTATTTTTCGTTGTTTGTGATTCTTCCGTGATAGCTGATTAAAATTTTTGTGGAACTGGCGTTTTTTTTGGCATCCGCTTTTTTTTTTGTGATTCTTGTGGTGATAGCTAAAAATTTTTGTGGAAGGGGGTTTTTTTGGCTGATGCCGCTTTGTGTTTGTGATTCTGGGTGATAGCTGGATTAAAATCTTTTGTGGAACTGGCGTTTTTTTTTGGCTGATGCCTTTTTGTTTTTGTGATTTTTGGGAAGCGTTTAAAAATTTTTTGTGGAACTGACGTTTTTTTGGGATGCCATTTTTTTTTCGGGTGATTCTTGGTGATAGCGGGAAAAAATTTTTTGTGGAACTGGCGTTTTTTTTGGGCTGATGCCGTTTTCATTTTTTGGGATTTTTTGTGAAAAGGGAAAAAAATCTTTGTGGAACTGGCTTTTTGGCTGATCCCCTTTTTTTGTTTGTGATTCTTGTGATAGCGGGAAAAATTTTTTGGGGAACTGGCTTGTTTTTGGCTGATGCCGTTTTTGTGTTTGTGATTCTTGTGGTGATAGCTGGATTAAAATCTTTTGTGGAACTGGCGTTGTTTTTTGGCTGATGCCGTTTTCTTTTTTGGGATTTTTGCTGATAGCTGGATTAAAAGTGGAACTGGCGTTTTTTTTTGGCTGATGCCGTTTTCTTGTTTGTGATTTTTGCGGTGATAGCTGGATTAAAATTTTTTGTGGAACTGGGTTTTTTTGGCATGCCGCTTTTTTTTGTTTGTGATTCTGGGTGATAGCGGGAAAAATCTTTTGTGGAACTGGCGTTTTTTGGCTGATGCCTTTTTTTTTTTGTTTTTGTGATTCTTCGGATAGCTGGATTAAAATCTTTTGTGGGGCATTTTTTTTTGGCTGATGCCGTTTTTTTGTTTGTGATTCTTGCGGGATAGCTATTTTTTTGTGGAACTGGCGTTGTTTTTGGCTGAGCTTTCTTTTTGTGATTTTTGCATAGCTGGTTTAAAAAGTGGAACTGGCGTTTTTTTTGGCTGATGCGCTTTTCGTTGTTTGTGATTCTGGTGATAGCTGGATTAAAATTTTTGTGGAACTGGCGTTTTTTTTGGCTGATGCCGCTTTTCGTTGTTTGTGATTCGTGATAGCTGGTTTAAAATCGTGGAACTGACTTGTTTTTGGCTGATGCCTTTTTTTTGTTGTTTGTGATTTTTGCTGATAGCTGGATTAAAATCTTTTGTGGAACTGGCGGTTTTTGGCTGATGCCGTTTTTTTTTTTGTGATTCTGGTGATAGCTGGAAAAAAAATTTTGTAACTGGCTTTTTTTGGCTGATGGTTTTTTGTTTTGATTTTTGGGGTATAAAAAAAACTTTTGTGGAACTGGCTTTTTTTTGGCTGATGCCGTTTTTTTTCATTGTTTGTGATTCGGGGTGATAGCTGGATTAAAATTTTTTGTGGAACTGGCGTTTTTTTTGGCTGATGCCGCTTTTGTTGTTTGTGATTCTTGGGTGATAGCTGGATTAAAATCTTTTGGGGAACTGGCTTTTTTGGCTGATGCCGTTTTTCATTGTTTGTGATTCTTGTGGTGATAGCTGGATTAAAATTTTTGTGGAACTGGCGTTGTTTTTGGCTGATGCCGCTTTTCGTTGTTTGTGTTTCCCGGGGGTGATAGCTGGATTAAAATGTTTTGTGGAACTGGCGTTTTTTTTTGGCTGATGCCTTTTTTTTGTTTGTGATTTTTGGGGTGATAGCTGGATTAAAATGTTTTGTGGAACTGGCGTTGTTTTGGCTGATGCCGTTTTTTTCTTGGTGATTTTTGGGTGATAGCTGGATTAAAATGTTTTGTGGTGGCGTTGTTTTTGGCTGATGCCTTTTTTTGTTTGTGATTCTTTATAGCTGGATTAAAATTTTTTGTGGAACTGGCGTTTTTTTGGCTGAGGGCTTTTGTTTTGTGATTTTTCGGTGATAGCTGGATTAAAATTTTGTGGAACTGGCGTTTTTTGGCTGATGCCGTTTTCTTTTTGTGATTTTTGTGATAGCTGGATTAAAATTTTTTGTGGAACTGGCGTTTTTTGGCTGAGGGTTTTTTTTTTTTGGATTCTTGGGGTGATAGCTGGATTAAAATTTTTGTGGAACTGGCGTTTTTTTTTGGCTGATGCCGTTTTTTTGGTTTGTGATTTTTGCGGTGATAGCTGGATTAAAATTTTTTGTGGAACTGGCATTTTTTTGGCTGATGCGTTTTCCTGTTTGTGATTCTTGCGGTGACAGCTGGATTAAAATCTTTTGGAACTGGCGTTGTTTTTGGCTGATGCCGTTTTTCGTTTTTTGGACTTGCTGATAGCGGGTTTAAAAATTTTTTGTGGAACGGGGTTTTTTTTGGCTGATGCCTTTTTCCGGTTTGTGATTTTTGCTGATAGCTGGATTAAAATCTTTTTGGAACTGGCGTTTTTTTTGGCTGATGCCTTTTTTGTTTTGATTCTTGGGGTGATAGCTGGATTAAAATCTTTGTGGAATTGGCGTTTTTTTTGGCTGATATTTTTCTTTTCATTGTTTGTGATTCTTGGTGATAGCTGGTTTAAAAATTTTTGTGGAACTGGCGTTGTTTTCTGATGCCGCTTTTCTTGTTTGTGATTCTGGGGTGATAGCTGGTTTAAAAACTTTTGTGGAACGGGCGTTTTTTGGCTGATGCTTTTTTTTTTCGTTTTGATTTTTGGGGTGATAGCTGGATTAAAATTTTTTGTGGAACTGGTGTTGGGCTGATCCCCTTTTCATTGTTTGTGTTTCCCGGGGTGATAGCTGGATTAAAATTTTTGTGGAACGGGCCCTTTTTTTGGCTGATGCTTTTTTTTGTTTTTGTTTTTGGGGATAGCTGGATTAAAATCTTTTGTGGAACTGGCTTTTTTTTTGGCTGATGCCGTTTTTGGGATTTTTGGTGTAGCATTAAAATTTTTTGGGAACTGGCGTTGTTTTTTGATGCCGTTTTCTTGTTTGTGATTCCATAGCTGGTTTAAAAATTTTTAACTGGCGTTTTTTTGGCTGATGCTTTTTTCCCGTTGTTTGTGATTTTTGCATATGGATTAAAATTTTTTGTGGAACTGGCATTTTTTTTTGGCTGATGCCTTTTTTTTGGGTGTTTCGGGTGATAGCTGGATTAAAATCTTTTGTGGAACTGGCGTTTTTTTTGGGCTGATCCCCTTTTCGTTTTTGTGATTTTTGGGTGATATGGTTTAAAAATCTTTTGTAAATGGCGTTTTTTTGGCCCCCTTTTTTTTGGTGATTTCATAGCTGGATTAAAATCTTTTGAACGGGCTTTTTGGCTGATGGTGTTTGTGATACTTGGCTCCACTGGATATGTGGCAGGGAACAGACTTGACCCCCAAAAAAATGCTCTATAATGATCCGGGTTTTTGGGGCCCTCTTATGGAGTTCTTGTTCAGATGTGGGGCATTTCTGATGGGTGTCATCAGCCATGGCTCCAGCCCCAAACCCCCCCTAGGTGGCCATATGGGATGTCCCCTGGCAAACCCATGATACTGCGGGAACAATGCCAGATGTGGGAGTAGTGGTAGATCCAGGGCTACCAGCACACACATTCATGATAATGTCCGGGGTAGTACCTGGCAGTTGATGGGGGGGCCCTTTATGTAGATTTGCTCAGGGGTGGTGCTTTGATGCATGTGCATCAGTCTGTAGCACCCACTACCTCAGGGTATTCTGCTATATGGTGGAAGAGACATATTGCTGGTCAATGCCTCATGGTGCTGAGGAAATTTTGTGCTCACTGGCATGTGCTGACATGGCATTCAGGAACTGATGCAGTATCCGGGATGCTGATGGCTGTGAGCCCCCCATGATATCCCCAGTTGGTCTTTGGGTACCTGTGGCTAGTATTCTTAAGGCTACACATACCTTGGTATCCAATGGGATAGTTTCCCCTCTGTTGGTTCTGTGTGGGGGCCCGGGCTGGTACAGCTCGATGATTTGCTGTAGAATGTCCCTGTCCCCCTTTTGGCTCCACTATCTCCAGCTAATGTAGCCCCGGTAGGTTACCCTTTTGTACACTTACCCCCCTCCTCACTGTGGGCTGGTTGTCAGCATTTCCCCCTTCAGCTCAGCCCTATTAATTGAAAACAACAGCCTCTAACAGTTTGTTTGGTTAAAAAACCCCGTCTGTGTACATTGGGGGTTTTGGAAAAAAAGTCTGAAAGGTGTTTGAATAGTTTATAGTAGTGTGGGGTGCTGCCTGTGTAACTGGCTGATTCTGATACATTCCACCTGCCAGCTATGCTAGTTCTCCGATTGCCTTCCTACTGCTGATCCCCCTTTCCCCCTTTCCCCCTTTAAGGGGCCATCTTACCCAGTGCTGAAATGTAAACAGTGCTGCCATTTCTTTTTTTTTTCTTGTTTTTTTTTTTTCTTTAAAACCCAGGGTGACACCCATTTAGGCTAAAAAACAGTGTTCAGGGACATCTGACACATTTTTAGCTTTTTAGCTAAGGGCAAACATGGGCCACAGAGCTCCAATGAGCTTAACAAGCATGACACACCCCCTTTAAAAAGTTATCCAGCTCTTAGATTGATTTTTTATTGCTGCACCTACACAATTAGGTGCAAGCTGACACTTTGGAGAAATATGTGATTCAGCCCCTCATTTGCATATCCCATTTGTAGGGAGTTAATGCACTAAAACGGACCCTTTCCCTTGACAACCAGTACTTCCTGGTATTGTCTGCATTCTGCATGCCATAGACTATAATGACAAAATGCAGATTTACCTTAGAATTGTTTTCCCATTTTTTAAAATTTTTTGCACAATCATGTTTGCTTAAAACCGAGATCAGCCAAAAAAAAAAATGTTTAATTTTCATAAAGATTAAACAATTTTAATACTACTGGCCTTATATTTGGCCACTGGCATGTCTAATGTTTTTCATGACCTGTATTTTGTCAGTTGCATAAATGTATTTAGTTATTAACTGAATACATTTCTGCACTGACAATTTTAACATGGAGTCTGGGCACCTTTGAATTTAAAACACCTCATTTTTTTAAACCCTCAAATGAGGAGATTAACTGCATGGTTTTCGGTTTGAACAAGGGGTTTTGCATGAAAGGGACTATCCTAAAGCCAGTGGCATTTTCTGTAAAAATCCTACACTGTTCTTGCATGGCAAACAATGCTTTGTGAATCCTGTGTGTGTGGTTTTTGTTAAAGAATTTTGGTCCATTCAAAACCCCGTACACTTCCCATTGTCCTACTTTTGCAGTCCTGCAGATATCAGCCACCTTAGAAGCATTTTTTCAGGCTCTGCCCTATAAGCTCTGTGGTGCATTAAAAAAATCTATACTACAAATAACTAGTTAGGTAGGATTTTCTAATCCCACTTCTGGTAAATGGTTTTTTGTGTGTGTGTGTGTATATGTGTAGGTTAAAGTATTTTTGGCCTGTCCCCAAATACATCACCCATTGTATACTTTACAAGGCTGGTGATGTTCCTCACCTTAGAAGTACCTTTGGACAACCTTCACCCTATAAGATATGTGGAGCATCCAAAAAAGAAACAATGTAGTAGCAATAAATAGATAGGTAGGAGTTCTAATAGCAATAAATAGATAGGTAGGAGTTCTAATCTCCATCCTGGCAAGGGGTGTGTGCAAGAACAGTATCCTGTCGTGGGGGGTTTTTTTTGTGTGAGAGCCATTACATTGAGGGGGTTTTCCAATGATGTTTTTTTCTCCCCCGTACATGTCCCAGTGTCCACATTACAAGGCCCAAATTGTCATCCACTGTAGAGGGGGCTTAAAATTTTGCATCCTATAAGCATCGTGTCATGTACAATAAGAAGTATGGAAAGATTAGATAAGCACATCTAATTCTGGCATACCACTCCCACTTTGGGAAACAAACATACCTCCCAACTGTACAAAATTTTGCAGAAAGTCCACAGTTTTGCCACATATTTTGGTGTGTTCCACCTAAAATCTGTACTTTTCTAAACAGCTGATGACATGTCATGAAATATTGAAAACAGTTCAAGACTCTACATCCTTTAGAATATTCATGCTAATGCAAAACTCATTATTCTATCAACTTTCTAAGTTTATAAGAGCACTATTTAAAATTCTCCCCATTTATCTCCCCATCATGTAAGGCTTTGTCCAGATTTTTGGTTTTAAGAGGTATGAATCAGACACAAAAACACTCCTATATCAGTAGGTGGCCTGCAAACTGGCTCACAGATAGAACCCACAGTGTGATAGCAGTGGACTCCCTGTCAGACTGCTGAACAGTCAAGTGGAGTCCCACAGGTTGTGGACCTGGGTCCACTCATTTTTGGGTCCACACCTCTGAGGACCAGCCCAACACAAAGGTGTGGCTGATAATGTTTACAGATGACTACAAGGTGTTTATTACCCCCATGTGAGGTTGACATCCTTCACAAAGTCCTCTCTGGGACCTATGGCAGTTGTTGGGAAACCCCTTTACATTAGCTCAGTGCCAGATGATGTGCCCATACACTCTGGGTACAACATGGTTCCCCTAGAGTAATACACTGATGATAGTCCAATGAACACTGATGTTGGTAAAAGAGAACTGGGAACACAGGTTGACTGTGAGCTCTCTGTGCCACTGTCTTCCAAAAGTCCTTCCATGTGTCACTTTAAGGGTGTTGAATCCTGGGGAAAAAGGGCAGTGGTTCCCTGTACTCTCCTCTCAGTAGGCCAATCAATATGTACTATGGCCCATTTCCCATGTACCCCACTGGACACCTGCAACAACAGGGAGGCTACAAATGTACCTCACATGAGGATCTTAGGTATTAAATTGTATGAACAGACTCCCCTAATTCCAATGAATCTCCTCATACTGGCTACTTAGGTGCAATTTTTCTGACCTACACAGCCATGTTACCCAAACCTTTCAGGAATGCTACATCCAAGAAAATAATCTGTCCCACAAAATGCCCCAGATACCTCAACCCCATCCTTACAATCAAAAGGACATGCTGGGGCCAGGTTCACAACCCAGAGACTGGCCGTTTTGGATTAGACATCACATACATGTCATGCAGAGCACATCACTAGCTTTCTTCAAGAGGAACCTGGAGTGGATGGGGGAAAAGAATACCCATGGGAATCACTCCAGTGACTATACTCAGAGACAAACTGGGGAAATATCCAGGTGGCATCATGCCAGGGTATTCCCCTGGGTTAACCTTGTAAAGCCTCCATGGCCATTTGCCTAGTAGACACCTATGAAGATGTGAACATATGGATCTCAGTACTGTCAAATATGTGTGCATTGATTTGTATAGCAGTGGTTGTGAGTGTGTAGACTTGTATGTGCCATTATGTACTCACACCTAGTACACCCACCGCCATACATTACAAGGCCACATGATGCTACTCACCGGGGACCTGGTAACACTCCTCACACTAGTAGTCCTTTGGTGCAATCTGCATAATAGTGTGTGTAACCACAACCTGGTGGGGAGGGTTCCAAACAACACTGGCCTTTATCCTGTGGGGTGTGTGTGTGTGAACAGTATTTCTGTGTGTTTGGTCAACAATATCCTCTGGAGTTGTGGGCTTTAGCAATCTGAAGTGTGTTCCACCCCCTACACTTACCATTGTCCACTCTACAAGAGCTGATGTCAACCATCATAGACTTGATACAACCTTTAGCTCTATAAGTTTGGGGCCCCTAACTGTTACACAGACCGGGGAAATTTTGCTTCCCGTACCTATGACATGGTGATGTGTTACCACACCCCTACCTATTGTTGGTGATGTATGAGGGCCCCATCCTTGACACAGACACATGGAACACAAAAAGAATACAGCATGTGAGAACACAGTCACTTTATGTTCCCAAAAGCAATAATGCATCATTTTATTTTATTTATTTATTTTACATTTGTTGAGGGATAGTCCACTGGATGCATGTCCATTTTCAGGGGGGCCGGGAGAAAAGCTCCAAGGGTAAGCAGATACAGCATTACATAATACCAGCATTACATATTACAAACAGACTATTTACAGAGATTACATAAAAGCAAGTTAAACAAGTTCCACAAAAGTTAAACCTGGAAAAAACAAAACACATTCTAGAGAAGGGTTTTTGATAAATGACATAGCCAGTTAAGTGACAGATGTTGTTTGAGTCTAGTTTTAAATTGACCTAAGGTGGAAAGTAAAGGGAATATCAGCTGGAAAGAGTTCCAGGATCTACTTACAGAGTTTGAAAAAAAGAATCACTGGCTTTGTTATTAATTTTGCTAGTCTGAATTAGTAGTTTGTTAGAGGATCGCCTAGGATTGTTATAGGGGGATAATATTTTTAAGTGCAGGAGTATTGTCCGGATTATAAAATTTTTAAGGCCATAATAGTTGGTTATACTGGATTAGGCTGGGTAGTTCAAGCCACCAAAGCTGATTTAGATTGATGCAATGATGTGTCCTAAAAAGGGAGCCCAGTGGCAAACCTGGCAATTTTTTGCAAATTGAGAGTTTGTTAAGGACAGTCTTGTTTAAATTGGGGAGAGGGATGCATACAGAAGGGTTGAAAGAAGATGAGATCGAGCTATGGCAATTTTAGCTGGAGGGTTAGGAAGGCTTTTATTCTGTAAAGTGACCCTATTTTTATTGATGGTTTTGATAGTTTTTAACATGTAGGTCAAATTTTAGATTGTCTATGATGGCACCTGATAGTTTTGTAGATGGGTCGGGGGAGATTATTGTGCCATCATTTGATTTTATGGTAAAGGTGAAAGGTAGACCTTGGGGAAAATAACAGCATTTTAGTTTTTGGGATTTAGGATCAGACTATGTTCAGAAAGCCAGTTTTCTATTATATTAAAGGTGGTCGGGGTTAGCTGACCATAACTCTACGGGAGGGGGCAGTCAGAGTAGAGTCATCAGCATTTGAATACAGCTGACTTTTGGGATGACAGTATAAAGGTTGTTAATGAAGATGGAGAACAGCAAGGGCCCTAGTATAGAGCCTTGTGGTACTAAGGATGTTGGGTAGAAGGTTAGGGGCTTGTCTGCCAGAGGACAGCCTGCTTTTGACCATTCAGGTAGGACTGAAACCATTGGAGGGCTCCAGTATCTAGACAGAATGTTTGGGGTGTGGTTTAAAAAGTTGGTGATCAACCATATCAATGCCTTGGAAAGATCCAAAAGGGGGCTGAGGATATATAATTATTTTTGGGATTATGGTTTATGGTGTTAGTAAAGGCTAGGAGGGCTGAAGTAGTGCTGTGATGAGGCGGAAGCCATGCTGAGTGTCTGCCATAAGGGATTTTGGATTAGGTGGTATGAGTTTTTATGAATACATTTTTCCATAATCTTTGCAAGTGGAGAGTATAGCTATTGGCCTATAATTGGAGAATTCAGTAGAGCTGCCTCCTTTGTGAAGTGGGATTACATAGGATATTTTCCAGATGGTGGGGAAATTTTTGCTTCTACAATGGTTCGATTGATTAGTATTGAGGCGGGGTGCTAGCATCAGCTGATTTTTTTAGGTACTTGGCAGGAGTTGATCAGCAGAAAGTGTAGTGGGTTTTAATTTTTGATCAAGGACGGATAAGGGAAATGGCAACTGGTTGGAAGCTGAACACAAGTAGGTTTCTAGGGGGGCTACTTTCAGGACCAGTGGAGCTAGGACTATGGCTAGCTAGGGCTTGAATTGTCTCAGTAAAAAATTGGTTAAAACTATCAGAACCATCTTCAGGGTTTTATCAATAGTAGCAGGGATTAGAGTTGAAGTTTGTCCAGGATGTAGTAGATTATTTAAAATGAACAAAAAGGGTTTTGGGGAGAATTTAAATTTTTCTGAGGGTTATTTTGATTTACTGTCTGTAAATTACAGTAGTATTGGTTTTTGTCTTGTAAAGTTGATTTTTTGTTTTTTTTCCTGGATTGCCTGTATTTAATGTGATCTTGTGGGTCTTTAGAAGAACGCCCCTGCTTTGTTTCTAAGGGTAATTTTGAGTTTAGACTCTGTAGAAAGCCATGGTGCAGTTTTGCATTGGTTCTCTTTTAACAACAGGTGCATGCAAATCAAGGATTCAAGGAATTTGTTGTTAAAAGCTACTGCTTCCTCTAAGGGTAGGTGTTTTAGAATAGACCAATTACATGAGTTAGTTCTTGTTGGAATTTAAAGGGGCAAAGTTTTTTTTGTTTCTAACCTTTCTGAGTAAGGGTTGTTGGGAATTAATGGTTTTGTGCTTAATTACATATGTGAGAAGGTGATCGCTTGGCCATTAAGGAGGGTACCAGAGGTGTAATTGGGGTTACTGTTTATGAGTACCCAGTCAATAATTTTTTTTTTGGGTTTACCTATCCTGGTGGGGGTGGATATGATTTGTGTAAATGCATGCAGGTTAATATGGGGGGTTTGGGGGATTCTGAGGAACAGGTGCCCCAGTCTATTTTTTAAAATCTCCAAGTAGTAGGGGTTTTTTGGGGTAGTGACATGATAGCCAGTGCAGGATATCTTCAAATGTAGATATATTGTTACCTGGGCAATGTACATACACATGTTATTAATGCATTTATTTTTTTTAAGATGCAATTTCGTGGCAAGAATCCAATTATTAATCTGAGGAGGTTGTATTACATCTATGGTGACATTCAACCTTTTTAGACCCCCCCCTTTTTCTCCAGCCTTTTTTTCCCCAAAAACTTCATTGTCTTTGGTTTGGTTTTAACCAGGTTTCAGATAAACAGAGAATCTCAAGTGGACATCCAGAAGTGCATGCAATTCATCTACCTTGTTATTAATGCTTCTAATATTGAGATGACAGACTAGGGGAGACTTAGTTGGCCTATTAATTGTAGGTTTGTAGCTTAGATTACAAGTAGAGGGGGATGTGTATCTGAAGTGAGTGGGGCCCGGGTTGGTGAATATCACCACCAAGTATTAGGTTGAGTCTATACTTGGTGATGAACTTCAGGAATTTGATTAGTTTTTGGTAGTGTTTGGATCTAGAGCTAATTTCCTGGGGTTGAGATGTTGATAGACTGAACAAGATGTTGGATAGGATCTGGTACTGTAAGTATGGTTGAAGGTGGAAGGATTTACAGCTTTATAGTATGGCCTTTGGGACCTGAAATTGTGAGAAACTGGTTTTTCATAAAAGGTAAGGAGGTATGGTGTGAACAAGAGGGGTAAAGAGGAGTATATCACTATCTGTGATTCAGCTAGTAATTTAAAACTGTTTTACCTGGTGATGCAACACCAGAAGATAAAGTGGTGAAAAACGGGAAAGGGGGATGGGAGAATGCCAGATGAAAGCAATAGGTGCTATTAAAATGTAGGTAGTGTGGGGGTGGGTGGAATTATCACAGATGAAAGCAGATAGGATCTAGAAAGGGGGGAGTGGAAAACTATAAATTTAGAGGTACTGGGGTGGGAGGAATTGGGGGCGGGAAGAAGAGACCCCTATTGCAGTTTACAAGGTTTCCTAAGGTGTCCAAAGCTATAAGGTAAGTATTACAGCTCTTAATGTAAGAGTCAATTTACTTCAGTTACAGGGGAAGGAGGCAACCACTCAAGAAAACAAAGAGCCCTATGGCTGACCAATATGGTGACCTGCTTAATTACAAAGCACTGTAACTGAAAGCTTAACAAATGCTTTTTATGCTGAAAAGGTACACTCACACTCAGATGTGTACCCATTACAAATGCCAAATGACAGCACCTTCCACAGCATTAAATAGCTACACTCTACTAAAGTCAACCTGTGCATCAGACCTATATTAGCATGCCCCTGCATTGATGGTATGTATGACAGGGATGTGGCACTGGTATCATCATATGCACATGGTGTTGTGTGAGTTTGCCAGAAGCCTAGGGGGGTAGGCTGACATTTTGTGTGTGTGTGTTTGAGGGGGGTTCATTAAATGGGCTGTGCAGGGTGGATTTTTTTGTGTGTGTGTGTGTGTGTGTGTGTGTGTGTGTGTGTGTGTGTGTGTGTGTGTGTGTGACTTTAATGGTGATTTTGTGTTTGCATGCACACATTTACGCCATGTAGGGCCCTATACAGGGGTATTTTGGACAGCTGTGGGCTGTACATGGCAGGGTGTATGGTTCACTGTCTCCGCCATAAAAACTGGAACTGGGCCTGCCAGTGTCTCACTGGCACCACCAGGGCTGAGTCCAGATGCAGTACTCTCACAATGGTGACTGCTGCCTGCTGGATCTGCATCCCTGCTGGGACTGGCCAGGACCACGTGCCTATTGCCTGCTACGGGTGGACAGCACACCCCTTCAGTAGTGCCGGTGGTCTGCCACTATAGGAACTGATGGCATGGCCACATAGCACCTTTCCCCACCCCACGTGGTGCTGCCCCCCAAAACC
>NW_025050351.1:0-8162 GCF_019279795.1 Protopterus annectens
AAGATTGACAGACATTCCAGGAGGTTTCTTCCCTTCCAGCTGGAAGCTGGTCACTTTCAGTTTAGAGTCCTGCCCTTTGGACTCACCACAGCTCCCACCTGCGTTTCTACCCAATACTTACAGTATACCATCTTCAACTCAAAGGTTCTGAGTGTTCCCCTATCTAGATGATTGGATCCTTACTGTGCTCCTGCCAGGTCTCTTCTTGTTCAGGCCAGAAACTTTTTGCCCTAGCTTTGTTCCCACTTAGGAATTGCAGTAAATCAGAACAAATCACACTTTTGTCTCAGAACAAACTTTGGAATTCATAGGGGCTCACCATTCAGATAGCAAGATTACTGGAGACCAGGTTATCTGCAATATGCAACTAAGCCCTACAGCTTCTCTCCTATCAGATGAAACTTGCCAGACTAGTACTACAACTTTTGGGATTGATGGCAGCATCCATTATCCTGATCACCTTGATAAGATATTACATGAGATTGTTACAGTAGATGCTAGAGGTTCGGTGGTCCATCAGATACCAACTCATGAGTTTTGGAGATCGCATAACAGACATCTGCTGGGCTCATGCATCTTGGTATATTCAATCTCCAGAAGTATCCCGGCGGTCATCCATTTGTCCTTTCCCCTCCAAAAGCCACATTGACTATGAATGCTTTCCAGCTAAGGTGAAGGGGTCTTGGCATTGAGGAGGGGTTGGAATCTAGATCCCTTTTCAGTCCCTGTATCAGTGGTTTTAGACTTTCTTGTCCCCACTTTCCACAATAGTGCTAGCTATTCCACTATCAAAGTTTAGCTAATGTCAGTTTCAAATTTTCACGTAAGAGAGAATCACACTTCCTTAGAGTTAGAGATCACTTAACAAACATCTTCCAGGCTCATGTAGCTTGGTAGATTTAATCTCCAGAAGTTTCTTGGGATCAAACATTTGTCCTGTCCCCTCCCAAAGCCACAGTGACCACAGATGCTTTCCAGCTAGGGTGAAGGGGGACATTACATGGGGAAGAGTCTTGCTGCACATGATCCCCACTATAGGCAACTTCACATCAGGAGTCTAGAGGACAGAGGGCAGTTCTCCTAACAATGCAAGCTTTTCAGGATGTCCTGTATCTAGGGGTGATTTCTCTCCAGACAACAGGTCTGTTCTCTGGCACATTAACAAACAAGGAGGAACACACTCCTACCCACTGTGTCGACAATCAACTGGAGGTGAGAGATGTCTCCAACCGTTTCTTGTATTGTAGGCATATATTGGGAAATCCAGCTTCTTAGTGGAGAGATTGAGCAAGTCTATTCTGTTACCTCCTGAGTGGTTTCTCAACCTAACACTGGTGACAAACGGTCAGGACTAACCATATTGTGCCTGCCTTTGTCAATTGTTGTCAAGGCCCTAGGCCGAGGGCTAAAATAGGACGAGCCTCTATGGGCTCCCAGTGTGGTTTAAGCAGCCGATGAAGTACAAACACTAGATTGAATCTTAATAATTTTAACTTAGATAAACTTATAAACAAACTAGCTATTTACACCCAAGTGTGCTCACCTTCCATTGCACTCAGGCCCAGCACCAGCTACCATGCTTGTTTCGAGGCGTATGTGCTGACCCTGAAATGCTTCTAAAGGTAAGCAATAATACACACACTATTCTACATCCTCCTTTTTGAGAAATGAGTCATAGCATCGGTTTACATTGATTGATATGCAGTTGATAAATAATTGTTAGTCATGCAACTATAGAACCAAATACACAGGACACTATGTCCATATTATACTACACTAGGTCTGAACACGTAATTAAATTGTGTATTAGAAATTGAATTTAGGGGTATAACTGGAATTTGCTGAATGTTCAACTTTGGGGGACATAAGGAACATAATCAGGAATGAAGTAAAAGGTAAGATTGCAACAGGAACATTGTCTGAATTGCTCAAGATTCCAGAGTCCACAGGACCAATGCTTTGATATTGATTCTGGCAGAGATAAATGTCTGCGATTTCTCCTTTACCATGCACCCTCAGATTCTAAGAAGTAGGATCTTGGCTTGGTACATAAACTCAGATTTTTACCAATTCGGCCAAAACCGCTGTTTTATCCTCACCAACTCTCCTCCTTCAATGACTAATAAATCCGCTCGATTTGTCTTTAACTGGACTTCCGGAAAAGAATGCTTTCTTGAAAAGGTGACTTATGCCGGGTCCAAGGTTCTTGTGCCTTTAAGCCCCAATAAACTGAAAGTCCACACAGCAATGTTGTTTACAAAAGTAAATGGAAAAGATTTTCCATTTGGGCCTCTGGAAGAAACTCAATCCCTTTTTAGTCCCCACGCGGCTTTTAGACTTTCTCATCACTATTTTCCACAGTGGAGCTAGGTATTCCGCTGTCAAAGTTCAACTAACGTTAGTTTCAAATTTTCATATAGGGGAGAACCACATTTCCTTTGTTTCACTCAAATATGTAAAGCTTTCCTCAGATGTACCTCTTTTTAGACCTCCTCTTGGGAATCCTACTCCTCCTTAGGGCATGACTGTCTTACTCCAAGCTTTAACCCAACCTCCATTTGAATTTGCTGTAGAGGTGGACTTAACATTTCTGACCTGGGAAACTCTTTTCCTAGTTGCCGTTACCTAATATCGGAACTCCAAACCCTGTCTTCCCAACTTCTGTCTATTATATTACAAAGACAGGATATAGTTACTCACAAATCCTTGCTATTTGCCTAAAGCAGCCTCATAGACTTCCCTCAATCAAAGCATTAATTTACAGTCTTCTTTCCAGATTTTTCTAGTAAGAGAGAATATATGCTCCATTTGTTCAATGTGCATAGAGAATTATATTTTTATCTCCATCAAACCAAACCATTCAGAAAGTCAGATCAACTGTTTGTATCCTTCTATAAAGCTAAGATGGGATAAGGTACCTGTAGCGCCTGGAAGCTAGATGGATAACTATTTGCATTTCCCATGTTTATAAGGAAAGTGGTTTGACACTACCTAAACCGCCTAAGACACAATCAACAAGATCAATTTCTACTTCTTCAGCCTTCTTTTTTAAGACCTCAGTTGATGACATTTGTGCTGCTGCCACCTGGTCTAATTTTCATGCCTTCATTTCCCATTACAGACTGAATTTGCTTTCCAGAGATATGGTTGCTTTTGGTTCTGTCATCATCCAAAACATCCTTCCATGAGATCACCCAGTTGAGGAACAGATGGAAAAGACAACATCAGATACAAAAGTTGTATGCTTACCATAAAGATAGATCTCCATTTCCTGTTTCTGTCCCTTCTTCAACTTCCCTCCTTCCTCCCCCTTCTATTTTATGGAAGAATTCTCTTCTACAACTTCTGGTATGAGAGCATGGTTTGCCATTCGGGCAGGATATCAACCTCTTTCAGTTCCAGAGCATAATTCTTTCTATTCCCTTTGTGGCCCTGTGCTAATCTGTCTTGTTGATATATTTCCTAAAACTAAACTCCTCATTTTCATACCCACCAAACATACTCAAAACAACTCTGACTTTAACATCACAGCAAAAGACAACACCACTATCCACCCAACAGATCACACCAAATTGCTAGGAGACGAAATAGACAACAACTTCAAATTTGACATTCACATATCCATGACCATAAACAAAGTCCACCAAAAACTAGAGCCTTATACAGAATAAGTAACTCCTCACCAAACCAGCTAGATTTGTGCTGCCAAACTGAAGCACCTTATCTCCACCCCTACTTTATGCGCTACCTCCCAGTATATACCAACTCTAAAGCAATGCAATCTAAATACAAACCTCGAGACCTAAGCTACAACAAAATCGCCAAATTCGCCACTGGGGCATCTCTACCACAGTCACCACTGTTCATCACTTTATTGAACTAGGCATGGCGGTAGAACTCCCTTACTCCTTCAATGGTACTCAACCTCAAGCACTCTGCTCCACAAACTGGTTAAATCACATCCTCTAAAGGTCCCATCCCCTCCAGTATCTACTCCAACCCTTATCTCTACCACTCAGACCACTACGATCCAGCAACAAAAATCAATTACAGGTTACTAGAGCCAATACACACTGCTGTAGAAAGCACCTATTCTCCAGCACTATAGCCAAATTATGGACCCCCCCCCCCCCACAATAACATCTGTACCATCCTGCACCCACTTCAAAGACTCTTTTTCTCCTTCTTGTATGGGATGTGTCAAAAGATCCCCTGTAGCCAGCATGCCCTAAACAGTATAGATGGAAGACACGAAAGCATTCATTTAGAGGAAGCTTTGCCTGTCTGAGACACACACCTGTCTCTCCAACATGTCCTATGTATGTCACACCAAAGGTTTAAGAACCTAGATCATGTAATTCTGATGCTGTTTATTTTGTAGGTATGTAAAAGTTCTATCAGAGCAGGATTCAAGGATGCCCTGTATCTCCCCTTAGCAGTCTGCAGGGGATGGAGTGCAGGGATAGTGCTTTGAGGTAATCTGCGCAGACCATGTTGTTTACACCCTGTATTTTTTGTGAAAAATCTTTGTGGATGTTCCAGTTGTTGCATGTGTCTGGTTAGGTATGTACTGAAAGGGCATCTTATTCAATGATTTGTCTGATGAGGGCTGAATACAATGGAATGATGACTTCCTTGGACTTAGATACCCTTGCTTATAAGTTGTGCAGTGTAGAATGATTTCCTTACTACCGTAGACTCATGATGGTCAAAGGAGAGGTTACTGTCTATGTGCATTCTCAGATCCCTGGTTACTGGGTAGCTGACTTCCCAAAGGATGTTATTATACATTTCTTGGTGCTGAGTTTTAGACCATGCTTATGGCACCAGTTATTTGTTTGTGTCAGCCATTCTTGGAGAATAATAGTGTATTTGGGGGATTCTATGACTGCATCTAATTTGCAATCATCTATAAACTTGGTCAGCCAGAGGCCCTTGATGCTGGCCTTGACTTCAGAGAAGTAGATGCCAAAAAGTAGCAGAACCATCACAGAGCCCGGTGGGTCTCTGCAAGTGAATCGGCCTCTATGGAGGTGAAGTTCCTTATCCTAACGTTAACATAAAAAAAACACATTCTTGTCTCATTCACTCTAGTAGAGAACATTATAAGGCCTTTTTGTGAATACCCTCTCATTAAACTAAACTTCAATTACTCTCCTGTTCATAACTTTATACCTTCTATGTGCAAATTCTGTTATCCACTACTTTAACCCTTTTTTCCAGTTTGTTTGAAATTTCTATTTCGAATCATTGCCTAATCATGTCCTACAAAGTAGGTATGAACAGATAAAATATAATACATAAGAGTTTGTTAAAATTGAAGGCTCGTTACAAAACGAGCACAACAGTAGCTGATGCTTTGAAGAGACTACCAAATTACATTAAAGCAAGTACTAGTTTAGATATTTTTAAGAGTCTAGCCTGATACTAGCTATAGAAAATGCAATGCTTTTGGTATATTAAGAAGTTTAGAAGGGCATTAATGCCCATGCTTGAAATATTTGTATGTATGTATGTATGTATGTAACACACAAAACAATTCATTTTTGTGGGTGTGAAACTCCTCTGAACCTCCTGATGTGGAGTTGAGTCGTCCACATCTCCATTCTCTTAAAAATACCTACTCTGATGTCCTACAAACTTGGAGAAGTTGGAATAGGTGGAAAAGAAGTGAAAATCTCACATTCTCTCATTTCGCTAACTCCACAATGCAACATGATCTAATGTGACTCTAGGAAAGTTGCGGCCTTCTTGTTTTGACATGCCAAGGCTCACGCTTTCAGGTTCTGATTCTGTGTATGTTTCTCCTACTGTGTCTGTATTACTAAATACAGAGTGCTTTGTGGCTACTCAAGATTAAATTGTATATGCAGATGGTAGATATTATTAAGATGCACAGTACATATCACATATAATAATGATGGCATTATGAAACAGTTATGCTGAATCATAAGGTCATGGCATCATCATATCATATGTGTGTGAACCTGTTGTGCTGAGTGACCCTCAGCACTGGTAGTAGAAGCTGAGGGTGACCAAAGATGGAAGCTGGTAATAATTTAGGATAGACCTGTAGATCTGCTGGTACATCTCACCATATTTAGAAGTTGTACTGTGCAGTGCTCCTGGATAATTCCTTGGGCACTTGACTTTTGAACTGAGCCAAAACCTGAATCAGCTGGCTGATAAAAGTCAACATTTTGTCTGGCATATATTGTTACATGCTTGTAGTAAAATGATTTGCTGTAGTAAAATTTCGCTTTTGGTGGCAAGTAGCTTGAATACTGTTAACTGTCAGTTAATGGTATTTGTTCAGCAAGTAATTGCTGCTTGAATGCATGCAGCACTGTGACACACTGTACTTCCATAGTCTTCAAGGTGCTGCAGTTATGCAGTATGTTATGGGGATGTGAAACATCCTCATTTCATTTTTAATTTTAGGTATCATATGGCTGATAAGTGTGTTTAGGTTCTTTCTGTTGATTTCCCTTTAAAAATTAACCTTAACTTTCATATGATTCTGAGTATTTTTGTAGATATTGTTTGGAATCATTTGCTAAAAGGAGACCATGCAGTGTATGTACAATTTTAGTGTATTCTAGGCTTCTTGGATATTTTGTATTTAAGCTGTTTGAATTTCAAAGTTGAGGAGTGGAACTTCTCTGTCATGTATTATGAACCAAGTGTGCAATAACCAGAGTGTCGAGAGTAGTTAAATAAAGTTACACAGAACTGCTAACAAGTGAAAATACACATTATGATCCAGAAAGTAACAGTTAGCAAGAAGCAATACTAAATTAATCATTTCTAACAATGGTGAATCCAGGAGCAGTGACCCAAGGAAGTGCCACATAATTTACGCCAAGGAAGGTTTGTTTTCAGGGAAAAAATTAGCCCAAAATAAAACTATAACCTAACTGAAACGATACAGGCAACTGCATGCTTTATTCGGCCTTCCTTTACCATATTCCTCAGTCCCAAAGTGTGTGCCTTACCATTCAGGGCTGCTTCTTATCAACTTGTTTTAATGCTGGGTTTGTTCTGACTATCTAATTAAAAGATTGCACCTAAAGGTAGATAATGTATAAAAAATAAATACTTTAAACTCTTTCATGCATCAGTGACCCACTCATTGCATCCATAAGTAGTAATCATTTAATTCTTTGGTGAGATATGCTACTACTGTCAACATGCTCTTTTTGTCCATCTTTTAACCAGGTCACAAATACCTCTTTTCAGGAGTGAACCAGGAGCATCAGAGAGATCCTCGTGTGCCAGAGCACTCTAGCGATTTCTCATTAAAAAGGGAGAGAAGTCTTTATTATCTTCTTTTTTCTAACTTCTAGACAATGTTTCTTTAATTTGTTTTTAGTTACTTTTACTAAATCATTCTGAAAGTTAGTTTATACACTCCCTGCACCTTGCCTGAAAGAAATGCTCTTCTATGCGATTTCCTTCCCTCATTTTGCTATATAACATTTATGGCTTCTGTTTTATTTGCTTTTCTGGTGATATTGTTATACAGATTCTGTTCATAGTCAGTAGAGTTGTTTGGCTAAAGAAGTTGCTCTTATTGATAGATGATCATAAAGCTTAAATATACAAGAGAGGCTGGGGTTGGCTATTAGTACTGTGTTTTGAGACTAGATATCTGTTAGTGGTTGTGATAACTGTGATTTAGATGAAATGCATAAGGCCTCCAGTTTTTAAGAAATCACCAGATGTGGGCACAAGATCCTCCCCAGGACACACATGATCTATGTGTCTTGCACCCAGGAGATGGATCACTTGTCAGCAGATTGTGAGATTTGTAAGAATTTTGGCTGAAGAACTCTACAGGAAGGCAGAGATAAATTAATATTGAAAAGCCATTTTACCCTTGGAACCTAGACGAGAACAACATAAGGAAGAAAAGACAAAGGAGAAAAGAAAATCTGAGGTAGTTACGGCATGGGAAAATGACCAAACCAGATAGGATTCGGTGCTACCTCATCCTAAGAAGACAAAGACTCCGCTCACAGCAGAACTCAGTGGCCTAAACCTTTATAGAAGAAAAATCAAGTTCCAGATGCTCATGGTGCAGTGAGTCCTTCTGTGTCTTCACAGGGAGATTGGATGTGCTGTTTATAGTTCCCAAAAAAATAAGATCCAGGAAGTTCCTA
>NW_025050352.1:0-12942 GCF_019279795.1 Protopterus annectens
CCCCATTTTCAGAAACTATCAGCATTTAACATCCCCCTGTGAAAACACATAGGGCAGGATTCACGAAGGCTTCCCGGGTTTAAGAGATGTGCAACACTCCATGCAAGCCTGCGATCCAGGAACAGCCCTAAACTCCGTGAGAGACCAGCTAAAGCGTCTCTTACACGGACGGGGGTGGCCCTTTTCCCACTTGCACCCAAAGGTATGCAAATGAGGTATATTAGCGATCCATGAAGCAGAAACCAGTCCGTGAAAGAGATGTTTTAGCTGCAGAAATGTACTCAGTTGACAACTGAGCGTTTCTGCAAATTCCAAAGGAGCCATGTCAGCTAAAAAAAAGGTGCATATGACTCAGGCAGCATGCCAATGGCCAAATATGTGGCCATTGGCAATAAAACCCCGATGCCAAGGGCGCTGTATAAAACATAAAAGAAGGTTATAAACCCACAAATGTGGGTTTCATGCAATACATAAAACAATGCAGGGACCAGCAGACCAAAAACAACATGGCCACCGTGTGGGTTGCTAAGGGGAAGCTGAGTCTAACACATGTTACAAAGCATTAGTAGGCAATCTCATGTAAATGAGGGTTAGGATACTGAATCTCACAGTCACATAAAATGAGCACAGTCGGTAGTGTAAGAGATACATAAGGGGAGGAATAGATAGGAGATAGGTGACATCACAGGGGAATGGTAGAAAGAAATGCAGTTCATTGGAGCAGTGTAACATGACAGATGACAGACACAGATCATGGAAAGAGGGTGCCACAGATAAGCATGGAAAGTCAAGAAATGGAAGGTGTACACTGTTACTACACCAAAGTTTCTTGCGGGGCGCACAGTGGCCATGAAATCAGTAGGGCAGTGTGCTGTAAGGCAGACTGAGCATGTGGGAGCATGTTGGGAGGTTTAACACTGTTTGGCGGTGTTGGGGGCAGGCTGATTGTTGGAGGCTTTTGGGCCCGGGTAACAGTGTTTGCGGGGGTACATGCGTTTTAACCGAATAAGTAGATTCTGAACCGTGTAAGCAGGGGGTGTAAGCCACTGTGGCGTGTTTCTGATGGTATGCACGTTGCTCCCCTGAGGAAACAGAGAGGAAAAAGGAAGCCCGAATTAATAGGAAGCTAGCAGGGAAACTGCTGAAGCTAGCAGGTGAAAACAATTAGAAGAGGCAATTACACAGGCAGAATAGTAGCCCAGCCCAGCACTTAAAACTCTGCAAACAGTAGTGCAGGATGTTTCTCTTAAGAGACACTGCAAGACAGGAGTAAGCAAAAGAAGTGAAAACTGAAAAGCTTCACTCAGAGCAGAAATGTTAGGGGCTGCCATAGCTGTCATAATGAGACATAGGCGACTTGCTGAGGGTGGTGACAATGCAGATGGTGCCAGACAACCCACAGTGAGGGGGCGGAAAAGGTGTACAGGCCCAGGGTCACCTACCACGGGTTACATGAGCTGGAGATAGTAGGCTATAGAGTGGACAAAAGCTCCTGCAGCAAATGTTGAGCTGTGCAGGCCCCCCTCACACAGAACCAACAGAGGGAACCCATCCCAGTGGAAACCAAGGTATGTGTTGGCCTAAGAATACTAGCAACAGGTACCTTCCAGAGACCAACGGGGATATGATGGGGATATCACAGGCATCAGCCTCCAGGGTACTGCACCAGTTCCTGGATGCCATGTCAGCACATGTCGGTGATCATGTATATTTCCCCAATGCCCAGGGCCAAATATCGTCTCTTCCAGCAAATAGCGGAATACCCTGAGGTAGTGGGTGCAATAGACTGCCCCCAAAAATAAAACCCAGCCAGTGAGGGGGGTAGGGCCTACTTTAAACCCGCAAGGGCTTCCCTCCATCAACTGCCAGGTCGTGTGATGCCCAGGGCATAATAATGAATGTGTGTGCTGGCTGCCCTGGGAGTTACCACGATTCCCACATCTGGCATTTGCCCAAAGACATTTGCCAATGGGGACATCCCACATGGACACCTAGTGGGGATGCAGGTTATGCACTGGAGCCGTGGCTTTAAACCCCTAAACCACACACCTGAACAGGAACGCCATAATGAGGCACACCCCAAACCGTAATGTAAAGAGGGGGGTGCTCAAGTCAGGTTCCGTGTCTGGACACATCTGGTGGAGCCTTGCAGTACACACCAACTACATGTACCCAAATTGTCATGGTATGTGCTATGCTACATAATATGATCTTGCAAAACAGCTGCAGCAGGACCAGCATAGGGGGGCCAAACAGCCCCCACCATTGCCAAGGCCATCACAGGCAGGCGTGACTCGGAGGAAACAACCTGAGCCTGCCCCAGTTGGCAGAAGGAGGGGGCCCAGTATGCCCTGGCCTTGGCAAAGAGGAAAATAGCACATACACTGGCTCAGTAGGAACCCTGGGAATGAACCCCTCTGACTCACTCAAATAATAACATGGATGCCTAAAATGACATGACCTGCTCACAAACATGTACGGGGAAGTGTAATATGAAATCCGACAGAGGCAGCCCTGCAGCACCACCTGAGGCATGAATGCCATGTGTTAAGTAATGTAACACCATGTACTATATGCACACGAGCACCCTGACTAACATCCACCCTCACCAAGCATGAAGCCACAAAAAATGGGATGATCAAGTGCAATAACTGGCTGAAGTAATGCAGTTAGTCAAAGGGAGCCAATGTGTTTCAGGCTGGGAAGACATGCGGAACATGACATGATGCACCACCTGCTAGGGGTGGCATGCACCTATAATGCCATGCCCCATGGATACTGGCAAAGGCTGTCAGTACCCACAGCATGCCCTGAATAGGTAAGCCCAAAACACAAACCCACCTTCATAGGTTCTACAAGGGATAGGAACCTAGATGGGTACAATGACAGATGTCTAAACAGCAAGATGTGTGCAGTGTAAATGCACACAGTATGGAGAATGTAGATACCAGTCCTGTAATAGAGAACTGGGTCAAGGCTCACATCAGCAACCTAACACTACCAGGTCACACCTCATACTGTGCTGTACAGCTGCAAAATATGGAACAAGCTACAAAAGGAGGGTGACTAGCAAGAAATGTCAAGGATAACCACACCCCCATGTTGGTACCACAACAAGAAGCAGCATGGATTAGCCATGGTCAAATACCAATGGCTAAAACCCCTCCCAGTATATAGCCTGCTGCAGACTACTGTCCTAATACCAGGAACCGCACCTGGCCTATGTTGGAATACATGAATATATCAAGCCCCCCAAACCACATTATATTGCTTGACTGAAAATACCCAGACATACACAGATAGCATTATACTAGCACCAACACAGTAGGAGAAAATTTCCCAGAATCCATAAACCAAAATGCCCAGGAACAATGTACCACTCCCACAAGAGGGGTAAGCATACTGGATGTGATAATCAGCAACATGTGTACTGGATGGCAAGATGGGAAGTGTACCCTCACTGGTAAGACCAGACCATAGAGTAATCACACTGGATATACACATCCTGACCCCAGTCCCTGGCCAGAATACCACAGTGAAAAACATGTGTAAAGCATAGGTTGCAGCCCTTAAAACCAATGTTGAATCCACAAAAGGCCCTGTGCAAGTGCAGAATATGGGACACACCACAGAACATGTTATACAGGCATTCCATGAACACAGCCAGGAATGCTTGGAGTATGCAATCACAAATAACAACAACACACAATGCCATACATGCAGGCATCTGGCATGCTTTACTCCAGCCATTACCAAATTATGCAAGAGAATGAGGAAGCTACCACATGATAGCGCAAACATAAAAAGGGAAGTAATCACTGACCAGTAGTATGGCAAAAAATTGTCCACACATACAATCCACTAAGTCCAGCCACAACAAGTAGAATCTGTGAATCCAGAGGCAATGTGACACCAGTTCCCAAGTACACAGACAACCACAACACCCCCCAATAAATACAAATATATGTGATAGATGCAACCATGTATCCAAACCAGAGGTTGAGCTCCACCAACTCAGTACTGTCAAAACTAGTCAGGAGGAGAAGGTAACCACATACACCACAAGCCCAGTCCCACATAGACCTACCACAACTGTAAACCAAACACATAAACACAGACAAATTTTCCCCGGAGGCCTTAATTACAAACACACCACACCAACAGAAGCCTCAAAGCAGATCACAAGCAACCACAACCTTCAAACATAGCACATGCAATGAATGGGCAAAAGCTGGTGTGCCAAACAGTCACAGGCCAGAAGGAGAAACAACATGCCTGATACAGTCGTAATAGGTGTCTGTATAGGCAGACACACTGCTGTCCCACTCACCAGACTGAACAAGGGAAAGGGTAGAGTAAGCTGCCTGTAGGCTGCCACAAAATGCCACATAACACAAGTAGGTCACCCCAAAGCAAGCAGAAATATGATGCACTCAATGTCCATGCTGGTGTGAATTACCTGAGATGTACCTCCCTGGTCAACATGAAGAGACATGGATGGTCCCTCTGAGTATGTACCCCAGGCGGGATGACACTGCCTGTGTGCAGCATCCAACCCTCACCAAGAATGATGCCACAGTACAAACACAGAATGCTCATGTTTAACAGCTGGCACAGTTACAGCTGTCAGTCCAAGAGGGTCTAATGTCTGTCTGCTTGAGATGTCAAGCATGACAAGCCATGCTGCTGCCCCAGGGATGGCTTGCACCTGTTACCGGTGCGTCTGGATACTGGATAAGGCCTTTGCCCTCCATAGAGCCGTATGTAGGCAAGGCCAAAAAGACTACCCACCACCCTAAAAAACATAAGTGGTAGGAAACATAAGGGTAATGCTGACCAATGCCAGATGTGTAAACTGCAATATGCATCCCCCTGATGCCCTTCCCATTATGGAGAACATGATGTCTGTGCAGTGACAGAAGCCTGCTGCAAGCCTAGTGATAACACCAGCACTACTAGGTTATACCACATATCAGGTGTTATGCCCCCAACACCTGCACCAAAACATAAAAGATAGGGGGGTATCCATATGCAGCACAGCCACCAATATGGCCAGGTAACTGGCAATGCACAAAGCAGGGAGACCACCCATGTGCACTAACTGTAGTCAAAACTGCTGTACAGTCTGAGCATCGACAGACCACACTCTCACACACAAGAACTCCACCCAGACATCCTGAAGACACTGGACAGTATGAATGTCCCACCAAATACCAGACAAGGTACACACAAATTACCACATAGGTGTCAAACCATTATGTATGCAAGGAGTAATCAGGGACCTAGGGACACAGGTCGACAGTAATCTGTCATGTGACACTCACAATGCCAATGTGGCTATGAAGATTGTCGATATTGGACACCGTATCATGAAAGGATTCACATCTACATCAACAGAGGTCACTGTGCTGCTGTACTGTTCCCTTATCAGACCCATAATCTAGTACAATGACTCATATGGGATGTACCGTGGACACCTGCGGGGTTGGGAAGACCTCATAGTTACCCCACCAACAGGATAAAGGGTGTGAAATATATGTCATATGCTGCCTGGCTGTAGACACCCCAGCTGACTGCAGTCACAGACTGCCTACACAGAGGCATTGTATGTCTGTTGTACAAGGCCATGTCCAACACAGGAGTAATGGACATGCTCCACCACAGGAAATCAAAGCCATTGGAGCTGTGAGAGTCACAGATGTCAGCCTCAACACATAATGAAATAAGATGTGCTGGAGGGACAGATAGGCCCCCCACACCCAGAAACAGGATCCCAATCCATGGTAGGCAGAGCCCCTCACTGACACCCCTCAACAGGAATATTGCCAAGTGGATGGATGACCGTACATGTATACGGGGGGTCCTCACTGTGTCACGACCAGACAGAGGCACAGTGAAAACTTCATAAATGGCCATAATAGAACATAGCAAGGGGTGGCGAAAGACACACCCCTCTGGCTAGGCTTAATAATGGCCTAGGGTGTATAGCCTAGTATGAACCCATGAACCTATGAAGATACAAAACGTACAGGACACTAAGGATAATCACAAGGCTTACCCAACTGATGGTAGGAACCATGTTGGGCATCCACAGATATGCCCCGAATCACACAGATATTACAAACAACATACCAAACACACACACATATTGCTAACATACAACCTGTCAGGTGCAGTGCAAAACCCCCAAATGCAAAATACCTATCCCAGCAGACTGATGGTCCCCTGACATTGCAGATGCTGAGGTAACAGCCATCATCTGCAAAGCAGAACACACAGCACAAAGGTATGTGATGGTGTTCTGTGCTGAGGCCAACATGGACTCCAAGAATAATGGAATGCCAAATCACACTACTGCCCAATGTCAGCCTTACCACAGGATATGTACCCAAAAGAGCAGTGTACAACAACAGTGGTCCATCACAACAAAGGTGTTGCCTGAATGGATACTCCAAACTACCACCCCAGGATCCTGACAAGCTTGTTCTGCACAGCTATGGAAAGGATCAGTATGTACCAGACAGAAGGCTATTGTGGACCTACTGATACTGGACCCTACACAGTGTGGCTGTCTAACTGCAGAACCTCCCCCTAAACATGTCTGACCCGTATGAAGCAGTCATTAAGGCCATTGATGAGGCAATGTGGTCCACACAGGTAGCTGGACCCTGCACATGCTTCTAGACAATACCGTCGAGTTCAGTATGGATATGTTCACCAGCTTAAATATATACCCCTATGTCATAGAGGGTTGCAAACCAGACCAAGGACAGAACTGACATGGTCAGACATGCAATCCATGTCAGACTACAAAGCGGATATGAGTGGCATCCCACAAGCCCTGGTCTTGGCCCCGTTCCGTATATATGTCCCATAGGTATAGGCCCACATGGAAGGACTGTGACGGGGCATGTATGGAGGGGAGTACAAACAGCCCGCCCCATCCGCCCCCCAGCTGAGACAAGCAACCGAAAAAAGGGCCACCTACAAACAGACAACTGTAGCCATAGCCATGTCAGCAAGCTAATTGCAGAACTGTGTATAGAAAAAATATACAGTAAGTGCCCACAAATTACCACACAGGTGTTAACCCATGATGTACCTAACATGTAATTTAGACCTGGGTACAAAAGGTGATAATATCCTGCACTGGACAAACATGTGGCTGTAGTGTTTCAGAAACATATACTATATACCCACCCAAACATGAAGGTTGGCAGATGTAGATAAGGGGGAAATCACTTTGGGTCTGCAGCCATCCTCCATCAGCATCACAATGACTACAATAGCCCCCGTGGGATATACCCCGCAGACACCTCCATAAACTGTAAAGTCCACAACAGTACCCCACCAGGAGGAGCAGAGAGCAGGAACAGATGCCATGTGTTGCCTGAGTAAACAAACTGCAGCCCCCCCACACGCCATCTACAGGCAAGCTGTGCCTGATGTATGTGGCCATGTCCAACCTGGAATGAATGAACATGATGCACCTTGTACAATCTGATGGGAAGTGAGCTATGCACATGAGAGACCTGAACCCCAGCACTGACATACATAGGACAAGCTGTACAGAGTGATCCATACCACAGAAGGCACCCCCCTCTTCAGTAAACTCCTGGTACAGGTCAGCCAGAGAGTCACATTATGACACCCCTCAAGAGGAATCCTGATGAGTGGATGGGAGATGGTAGGCTAACCCTGGGTATCACTGTTATGTCAGAGGTAGACGGAGGCACAGTATACTAACCATGACATATGTCATGGCAAACTCCAGTTACAATGTGTGTCAAAGGACAAACACACCCTGTGACTAGCATCAGAAATGGCCTAGGGGCATTGCTATGTTTGGGAATCCACAAAGTTGGGAAACCTTGTGGTAGTCCATATCTGAACATAATGCAACATGGTCATATGTGCACAACTGGCCCCTACACAGTCTGTTGTGCTCACTATGAAGATGTCAAGCAGTCATAGGACTAAAGCCCAGGATACTGTCCACCACAGTGAAAGTACTGAACCAGTACACTATCGGTACTACAGTGTTATGTCATTATGAAAGTATGTTGGGAAATGTCTGCAAAGTATCCCATGCAATCCCCGCAGGCACAGTATAATCCCTGTTGTGGCAGACATGAAGCAGTTGGCCAAGTACACAACATGACACCCAACAAAAACCATAAATTTAGATATTGTTGAAGTTCCCCACACCCAAAAATGTGGTGGACTTCAGAGTGCAACATATGGAAAGCTCACACTGGGCATGCCGCACACTTTGATAAATGAGGCATATGTCAGACAACATGCCATGGAAAGGCTGAACTGGGCATGCTCCCCACTTGGGCCCTATCTCCGTTTAGCAGTTGGCCACACATATCTGGTATTTATGCGTGTCAGTCCAGGAACCAACCACAACACAGCAATCTGCCCAGTGCACACAGTAAATGACTACAAAAAAAGGATATAGTGGATCGCCATCATATGCAAACATCTTCCACAGATACACAAGTTGGTCATAGGAACAGGGAATGCTATGGCAATAAAGACCTGCAAACAGTAGAACAGCACAACAAATATTGTGCATCCAACAATTGAACATATGGGTGTAGAGGTCAATACTAGGCTTGTTGCCCTAGGGAATGACAGCTCAGCCAGAGTGTGCTTGGCATCTGCATCCCCAGGACAGTAGGCTACTGTGCCACTGTAAAGTAGGTCACAGAAGGCAACATGTGAGGCTAGTGAGCTGTGCCTCTGTCAAGCAGGGGCACCGTGGAGGTCCCAGGGATTGAATGTGCTAAGCCACAGCCATGTTGGTGTGTGTGTGAGAGGGTTGCTGAGGATCTCTGACAGTAGGTGTCCATCAATAACAGACTGATGGGAGCCCTATCTGTATTCTCTGGATGATTCCACTGTCAACACTGTGTTGTTTAGTATTTTGAAGTGCCATGCGGAACTGTTCACAGATGTCCTCCCCTGTGGGCTACAGCTCTGCAATGTATTAGGTCACTCTGTCTGTTGGGCCCTATATGGCTGGTGTACAGCTGACAGGTGTCTTGTTGTGGAGCAGTCATGGGTATATGTGGGATAGCATGACCAATGCAAACCGTACACATGCTCATAGAATGCAATTGTCAAGGATTATGCTGAGTGGCCAGTATAGTCCCCAGCATGGGTCCTCTGAAGTCTCCACCCCAGTCTTCACAAGTGTAGAGTCTGCTTGTGCTAAATACAGTTTGTGTGCAGTGACAACCTTGCCTGGGGGGGTTGATGGGATATGGTTGTTCAGGGTAAGGTGGGTATGGTCAGATATCAACAATGGTGGTCTACCTCTGGTGTGGAAAGTGATACCCAGGTTGCAGATGGACAGGTGCAATATGTATTCCCCATGTGGCTGTGGTGTGTGGTTTCCTGCACATGGACCCACAAATTGTAGTGGCTGTAGGGTAAAGTGGTAGAGGCCTGAGTAGTTCTCACACACAATATGCCTGTACCTGATGTTAACAACTGGAATGGTGTATGTGAACACCTGCATATCCTGGCACTGTTCCCAGGGAAGCTAAGTGTGTGTCCTGGATGTGGGTGTGGTGTTCTGGACTGGTTATGTTGTGTGTTACAGGTCCTGTGGTCCCAAAGCATGGTATAGAACATAACCCCCGTGCCATGTGCATATCTGACCCTGGCGTGGTGGGCTGCAAAATATGCTATCCCACACCTGACAGGTAGTACTACATGTACATACCTCTGTAGAAATAAAGATGTCAGCACCCTATAAATACTGCAGGTGCAGAACAGATGCCCCGTAGTTCGGATAGTGTGCTCTGCTAAAGCATCTGTCTCAAGTGTCATAGCAAAGTTAGGTAGGGGTTGAATCCTGCAAATGCTCACTGTGTGGGTGGAGTGGGGTTTGTGTGTGTGGGAGGAAATGTCCCTTTTTGGGAACTGGGAAAACACACTACAGGATGCACATTCCCTTTCTAAACACTGATGATGTCAGCACCCTATAAGTACAGCAAAAAGGGGAAACCTCCCAGTAATGCGCACTCTGCTAATGTGTCTGACCAGTGTCATAACATAGGTAGTGGTTTGAATCCTGCAAATGGCAAGTGTGTTTTTGGATGAGGGGGTTTGTGTGTGTGCAATTTTTTGGGGAAATGTCCTTTTGGCAACTGGGAGAATACACTACAGGATGCACATTCCCTTTCTAAACACAGATGATGTCAGCACCCTATAAGTACAGCAGGAGAAGGAAGCCTCCCAGTAATGCAATAGGGACTCTGCTAATGTGTCCTCAGTGTCATAACATAGTTAGGTAGTGGTTTGAATCCTCAAATGGCAGTGTGTGTGTTTGGATGAGGGGTTAGTGTGTGTGCAATTTTGTGGGAAATGTCCCTTTTGGCAACTGGGAGAACACACTACAGGATGCACATTCCCTTTCTAAACACAGATGATGTCAGCACCCTATAAGTACAGCAGGAGAAAAGCCTCCCAGTAATGTGAATAGTGCACTCTGCTAATGTGTCTCAAGTGTCATAACATAGTTAGGTAGGGTTTGAATCCTGCAAATGTTCAGTGTGTGTGGAGGGGAGTGTGTGTGCAATTTTATGAAGGGAAAAATTTCCCCTTTTTGGGAACTAGGAGAACACACTACAGGATGCACATTCCCCAAACACGATGATGTCAGCACCCTATAAGTACAGCAGGAGGGGAAAACCCCCCAGTAATTTTAATAGCGCCCCTGCTAATGTGTTTCTCAGTGTCATAAATAGTTAGGTAGGAGTTTGAAACCTGAAATGGCATGTGTGTGTGTTTGGATATGGGGACTTGTGTGTGTGCAATTCTGTATGAAAACATGTGCTTTTGAAATCAGGGATCACATTACATGATGCACATTACCCTTTCAAACAGTGATGATGACAGCACCCTATAATACAGCGGGAAAAGACATCTGCCAGATGAAAACGCTAAACGCCTCCCAAGTCCCTAACATATTTAGGTAGGGGTTTTAACCTGCAAAGGGGTGTTGTGTTTGGATGTGGGAGTTTTTGTGTGTGCATTTCTGTATGAAAAAAATGTTAGTTTTTGGGAATCAGGAGATCACACTACCTGATGCACATTACCCTTTCAAAATAGATGTTGTCAGCACCCTATAAGTACAGCCAGAAAGGAAATCTAGTAATCCAATAGTGCGCTAATGTTTTCCGTGTTGACTTAGTTAGTGTAGGGGAATGAATCCTGCAATGGCAATTTTGGGGTAGTAGGGTATGTGTAAATGCAAGTGTGAAGAACAGATCCTTTTGGCAAATACTACAATACACCAGATGCTGCATACCCCAAAAAAAGGGGTGTCACCACACTATCAGCACAGCCAAAAAGGGCTGTTTTCTAGTAATGCCAGTAGTGGCCTCTACTGTGTCTATTACCATTGTCAGAGTACAGATAGGTATGTTTTGGTAACCCACAACTGCGGGGGTTGTGTCACACATTATGACCTTGTGTGGGGCTTTGCATAAAAAGCATGCCATTGCCTAAACCAGCAATGGCATTCACATGATTATTTTTGACACATACACATAAATACCTGTGACCTGCAGTAGTTACCAGGTCTGACACATGCCTCGAGTGGATAAATGGTATTTGCAATGTATACCAATGTGACTGTGTTTTTTCGGGTCCGCCCCGGGATTTTCTTTCAGTGTGGGTGTATATGGTAAAAATACAGCAGGGGATACACATCTGGTCTGGGCCATATAGTGTACATGTAGTTGATGTACAGGTCTGCATGTTCCCACCTGTTGTGGGAGTGGTAACATGTCATTCCACTACAATTCAGTGACCACATGCTGTGAACCCTTCAACTAGTGTGTTGTAGCTACAGTAATGCTCACCAATGTTTGGTTGGATGCAGTCCAGCCATATAAACACATTTCTTGAGACTGTCATATTGCTAGTGTTGTTATGGAGGATAGGTGGTCTTCCTGTGTATGGGAGGGTTGTGTGTGCCCGGCTATGGACCAGATGGCAGTCCACACTGTTAGCTGCACATGATTAGGCCCTGATGCGTTGTGCTGTGCCAACAACCTGGAGGTGTGTGTATCTGTGGTGCCTTGGGATACCACCCCCCGTCCATGTGTGTTACATGTGTAGGGGGCAGGCATGGTATGGGGCATAACCTGTCAGTGATGGGTAACACCTGTGAGCCATGAATCAGGGAAACTGGTACTGCACAGACATTGCAGTTCACCTGCTGAGGACAGTGTCCGTGCATGCATCTTCGTGTACACTGCTGTTGTTGTGTAGCAGCACTGTTAGTGTCCCAACCTGTGTGATACCCCCGGAGGTGGCTATGTAAACCTGTCCTGCAGCATAAGGCAGTATGTGTGTATCAAGGAGCTTTGCCATTATACATTGGGCCATGGGTGTCACTTGCAAGATGACCCTTTCACATCATTGTGGCTTCCCCAGCATGTAAGCACCGTTGACAGCCCAGATACCCTATGAATGACATTGGAGAGAGCATAATGTAGACATACAACACCCTTCCCACATATAGTGTAGCATACCTGGTGAGGGTATGTTGGCAACCAAAGGCTCATACTGGCCCGTGCCACATTTAGAGATCCATTCTATGTTCCCTATCATGTAGTCCAGGGAGGTATGTCTCAGGTCAGCCATACTGGGATGGTCAATGATGAGTCATATTGTCCATGTCTGACTGACCTGTATGCATGTGTTCTGTGGTGGACCATAGTGCCCCTGAGGCATATCACTGTGACCTTCACCAGATACAGCCTGTTGAGGGGCCCCCGTGCAGCACCCCAAAACAGGTACCTGCATCTGTAGCAGGTGTGTTGTGTAGCCCTACAGGCTGTGAGTGTGTGGCACAGGGGTGTTTTGCCATGTGTGGCATGTGCTCTGTTCTGATGGAAAAACCATTAAAAGCCTTTG
>NW_025050353.1:0-10000 GCF_019279795.1 Protopterus annectens
ATCTTTCATATTCAATTAATACAATTTTTCAACCAACAAGGGCTTAACTTTTTGGAACTATTAATAAATAATTATACTATACAGATGTTGGATTTGAAGTTACAATTAGAAATACTGGAAAAAGAAATCAAAGATGATGTTGACTTCAACCAATATGAATATGATTATGGCAGAATCTTTATTAGCATTAATTTGTTACTAACTAAAATTAATGAAACTAAAAGACGTAAATTTTCCAGAGATAAGCTAGCGTGTGAGAAGAAATGTGCATACCCTGATCCACCAATCATGAAAGCAGTTCCTGGTCTTTATCAACAAAAACCAACCAATAGCAGAACTGATAATAATATTGATGACGTCGCGTCACTAATGAATGATGAACTTGACCAGTTTCCTCCTCTTTCAAATGAAATAAATCCAGTGAACGGAATCACCGTTTCCCAGGTTAGACGGAGTGAACGTATCACGAACAAAGAACGAAATGATAGAAATGATCACAGTAGGCCCGAATCGGGTTTTCAACAACAATACTCGAATTGCAGGAAGAAGAATTCCAATTGGGGGAAGAAAACCCAGAACAACAGAGCATACAATCGGTGCAAGAGGTAGTTTTTGACTATAATACTGACAAACCAACTATCGTTTCAAGTATTACCAATGACTTCCGAGTATATAATTACACCCAATTGGAAGTTTCTTTGGAACTTGTAGATTTGTTAGCTAAAGGATTTAATTTCGTGTTACCCACAAAACCAGATATTGCTCGTATTTTATGTGATTTAAAGCTGTATACACGTAAATTGAACCTTAGAATGTTATTTAAGGATTGTAATAGCATTTTAACTAAAGAACGTGTTGCAAGCGTTTACAACCCACCATTGAATAATGATTTACTTGTTTTTGAAAAAATAACAGAAATGCATTTAAGACATTTATACAGTAAATGCTCTTATGTTAATGGTTCAGATAGAATAACAAGGGATCTTATTACTTGGGTGAAAAATCACAGTATACGGGTGATGAAGCCAGATAAGGGTGGAGGAGCTGTTCTTATGTACAAAGAAGTTTATGAGACTATAATGAAAGATATGTTGTCATCTAGTAGGTATAATATTGTCTCCACGAATTAGCTTAATCAGTCCTATCAAAAAATTAAGAATATGCTTAGTGACTTATTTATAGAGGGGAGTATTTCGCTAGATTTATAACATTATTTTACTATGCCAGCACCCCTTATACCTGTAATATTTGGAGTTCCAAAGTTACATAAGGCTATAAACAACCCCCCTTTCAGGCCTATAATAGATGGTCGTCAATCAATTACCTACTCCTGTGCTAAATGGGTTGATAATAAACTTAAAGAAATACTAAAAACAGAAACACAAATTTGTAAGGACTCATGGTTCGTGCTGAATAAATTAAACACTATTCCTTTTGACACGAACCTGAAATTCCTTACAGCAGACGTGAAAGACTTATATACCATAAATCCACAGGACATAGGAGTGGAATGGGTAAGAGATCTTTTATTAATTAAGCAGTACCCCGGTAAAGACATAGATCTGCTTATTAATATATTGGAACTAGTCTTAAGTAACAATTTTTTCATGTTTAAGAACACCATTTATTTGCAACAAACTGGAGTAGCAATGGGCTCCCCATGTGGGGCCAGCTTTGCTAACTCCTTAATGGCTTTCTGGGAGCGTTCATTTCTGTTTGAGCATACATTATTTAAGAGTATGGTGGTATGGTATATGAGATATCAAGATGACATCCTTATGATCATAAAGGGCAGTGAACGGAATGTTAAAGAATTAATGAACGCTATGAATTTGTTCACTTCATTCCTATCCTTTACTTACATTTTTGATGAAGTTTCTATAAACTTTTTAGATATTTGGTTAGAATAGATATCTTTAGATATCTGGTTTGAATACCTATGTTTCACTTAGGTCCCATCTCAATTCTCGCAGATGAGTTGGTCATGAAAAATTTATTAATTGCATATAGGACATTCTATAGAGTTACTACTACACATGATGTTTTTATTTTTATGTCATATAATTTTATGTAGTTTTTCATTTTGTAATATTGTTATATATTTTTTATGTACATGAGTATTTGACATCTGATATCTTTATTTATATACATAATTATGAAATGAGTTTTTACACTAATTAACTGAGTTCAGTCCTCAGTATGCTTTAGCTTGGAGATTTATATATATATATATATATATATATATATATATATATATATATATAGATATAGATATATATATTTATATTTGATTATTTTGTATAGATTGCTTTAAATACTATTCATAGCAGTCTTCATAATATATAGTTCACTATTATCATAATGTACTTCATCTGTATTTATTTATTTTTGTCTAAATATAGGATACTATTCAAATTCAATTTATCCGCTCAGTATTTGTATGTTTTAAAACAAATTTTACATTTCATTGCTGCTTGAAGAAGTCTTGACAATTATTCAATTTGTCAATTTGTCAATTATTTATTTAATTGTTTAATGATGGTTGGTCTCACTATATAAGCTTGGGAAATATTGTTTTAAGTTATGGTCTGAGGAAGCGTATTTTATATACGCGAAAGCGCTTACCGTTTCTATAATAAAAGCTTCTGAAATTTAGAATTTGACTAGATGTTTTTTTCGTGGTTAGTCCGAAGTTTCAGTATATAAACTTTTTAGATATATGTATTCGGAAAAATTTAGAAAAAGGATGTTTTTGCACTAGTATCTATCGGAAACCTCTATATAGCAACTCTATGTTACATTTTTCTAGCAACCATCCACTCTTTCAAAAAAGAGGGATAGTAAAAGGTCAGCTAGTACGTATTTCCCGAATGTGTTCAGACAATGAAATATTTGAGCACGAATGTGATATCTTAGAGGAAATGCTTGCTAATAGAGGATATCCTAGTGAATTAGTTTATAACTTAAGAATTGAAGTGAAACGGAAGAGGTACAATGGTCTTTTAGGACCTTTATTTACTAATGGACAAGACGTGACAGTTGATTCTAACGTAATCAACACAGAAGAAGTTAGGAACAATACTTCTAAGGGTGAAAATAATTATACTACTAGCTTATCAACTGAATTTAATAATTCAGTATCAGAATTTAGAAATATTTTGAATAGTAATTGGGAATTAATTACCCAAGATCCAAAAGTTAATGCTATTTTAGGACCAAAACCAGTAATGGTTTTTAAAAAGGCACCATCTTTAAAAACATTATTTGAATTCCCAAACAAGCAATACAAACCGAACAAAGGAATGTATAAATGCGGACATTGCAATTATTGCAAATATATTCAAATCGGGTCCACATTTATTATAAGAGGTGTCAAATATTATATAAATACAAAATGTAATTGCCAAAGCGAAGGGGTGGTCTATCTTGCTATTTGCCAAGTATGTTTTGTATTTTATTTTGGCAAAACAGAACGACAGCTCAAGCAACGTATTTATGAGCATTTGTACGCCATCTCAAAAAGAGTAACCACCAACGCTTTGGCTAAACATATAATTGAAAATAACACTCATAGCTTCCTTTTTCCTGTAGTACAGAAGATAGATAAAAACCCAAGAGGTGGTCCGTGGCATTTAAGGTTGGAAGAACAAGAGCTCCTATGGCAGCTGAAAACTAATGCCCAAGTACACCCAGGTATAAATGAAGCTTGCTCTATTAAATGTTTACTTAAACTAAAATCTCTTTTGAGATAGTTATCTATTAATAGTGTATAATTTTTATAGTAATTTTTAGTCAAATAACTAATTTTATTTATATGTTGACCAATACAATGCAATTATATTGTTTTGGGACTTGGTTTTTGTTGGCATTCGACTCGCTGGTGAATTAGAATTTATATTTGCATATGAGTATGAATAGATTCATTTAACGGTATAAAAATATATATTTTTTAGAAACTGTAGAAAAAGTTTTATATGTATAAAAGTAGATTTATAATCAGTTTGTTTATGTAATATAAGTATTTAAGTAATACATTTTTTATACATCGGAGAATGAAGTATATACGCTTTAATTAATTAAAGGTGTTTACAATTATGTTTTAAAGGGCGTGTATATAAAAGCCCACTGCTGCTAATTGTAACCTTGTCTGAAGAAGTGCAGTGATTCTATTGCATGAAAGCGCTTACAAGTAAAGCAGTTGTTTTTTAAACAAGGACTGGTCTGCTGTTGGAACCATTTTTTTCTTTTTGTCTGATATATATATATATATATATATATATATATATATATATATATATATATATATATATATATATATTGTATAGATACACACACACACACACATATATATATATATATATATATATATATATATATATATTGTACAGATACACACACACACACACACACACACACACACATATATATATATATATATATATATATATATATATGTATATATATATATATATATATATATATATATATATATATATATATATATATATATATATATATATATATATATATATATATATATATATATATTATATTATATTATATATATATTATAATATTATATAGGAAATACGAATAAAATGACCTCTTGCCATATTGACTTTCATGAACCGAGGATGCATACTAGTGAAATCTAAGTAGTTGTTTCTAAAAGTCTTTTTTCTATGAATAGTGGACTTCCATAACAAATTGGAGGAATCTAAAGAAATGCAAGTATAGTACGGTTTTGTACCTACCATAAATGTAGATGTTCGAGTGCACATACTGCTGCAGTCATCACACTTGGGTTATGCTGCCGTCAGGCGGGTCCTCGGTCGGCTGAATTCCAAAGTCTTGGTCCGGCGTCGGTTGTCGTCGCTTCTTCCCTGATGTCAGAGCAGCAGGGGTATAAAAAGAGGCAGCCGGCGCCATTTTCTTCAGTTTTTCTTGCCCCAGATGTCAGGTGCCCCCAAATAGGAAGGCAATACATGATGTTATGCAAACTTACATAAGTAGATAAAACAAATCAGTAGTTGCAAGCAAATACACCATATAGGAATACCCCAAATTGGATGTATGCTAGAGGTGTTTGTCATAAACCCTGTCCTGAGAGCGGATGGAGGGAGGGTAACCTGGACTGCAGCAGTATGTGCACTCGAACATCTACATTTATGTTAGGTACAAAACTGTACTATGTTCATCGTGCCATACTGCTGCAGTCATCACACTTGGGTTGAATCCCAAAGCTATGGAAGGGTGGCTGGTACTAAGCTGAATTAGGAGGGGCTAGTATGCCCTGCAGGACTGCGGTGGCAAAGCCCGCTCTAGATTTAGAGTATAGTGGAAGGTGATAGTGCTTGGTGAAAGTGTGCACTGAAATCCAAGTAGCTGCTTCCAAAATGTCCTTGGTTGGGACCCCCCTGAGGAATGCTGCTGAGGTAGCTATAGCCCTGGTGGAGTGTGATCTGATGTGTGCAGACAGTGTTTTCCCATGAAATGAATAACAAAAGCGGATGCAGTGGGCTATCCATTTTGAAATAGTCTGTTTGGAGATAGCCTTTCCTTGAGCACCAGCAGCATAAGACACAAAAAGTTGATCAGATTTCCTGAATGACTTTGTTCTGTCCAAATAGTAGTGAAGTTGTCTGTGAATGTCCAAGGAATGAAGCAGTCTCTCCCCTTTATTCTGGGGGTTTGGATAAAAGGTAGGTAAATGAATAGCTTGATTCAAAGCCACACTGGACACTACCTTTGGCATGAAGGTAGGGTGGTACGTAAAGAGACTCTGTCCTGATGGAAAATGAGGAAAGATTGCACTGCCATAAGGGCCTGTAGCTCCGAAACCCTGCGTGCTGAGGTAATAGCCAAAAGCAGAGCTGTTTTCCATGACAAGTATTGTAGCTCTGCTGAGGAGGCAGGTTCGAAATGAGGCAATGTCAATTTTTCCAGTACGAAGTTGAGATCCCAAGCTGGAGCTGGTGGTTTTCGGGGGGGGGGGGTCTTATATTTTTTGCCCCTCTGAGGAACTGCCTTAATAAAGGATGTGAAAATAAAGGATGATCAGTATTGTATTGACTGAAATAGCTGAGGTGTGGATCTTGATGGATGAGAAGGAAAGGCCACTGTTTAACATCTCAGCTAGGTACTGTAGAATCTGAGGTATATTTAATATCCAAGGATTTTGGCCTTTTGCTTGGTTCCATGCACAAAATCGTTTCCATTTGTTTGAGTATGCTTTTCTGGTACTGGGTCTCCCGGCCTCCAAGATGACATTCTGGACTTCCTTTGAGAGGAGTGTAGATTGACAAATTAAGGTATTTTCCATGCAGCTAGATTTAGTGTCTTGAGCTGACTGTGGAGGATCTTGTAATTTTGCTGAGACAACAGAAGTGGGAATTGAGGTAGGATCCAAGGTGGTGAATGAGATAGGCTCTTTAGGAGCGGGTACCAGTGCTGATAAGGCCAGTCCGGAGCAATGAGAATCATTTGTGGCCTTTCTGCTCTGAATTTTAGTAATAACTTTGTCAGTAGAGGTAGAGGAGGAAAGGCGTAGGCTGTCAATACTGTCCAACTGAAAGATAGAGCATCCACTTTCCAGGCCTGAGGATGATAGGTCCTTGTGCAGAATTTTTTCAGCTGATGATTGCTGTGGGAGGCAAATAGATCTATGTCTGGCTGTCCCCATTTTTGTGTTATCATTGAGAATACCTGAGGGTGTAACTTCCACTCGTGAGGATCTGTCATAGTTCTGCTTAATTTGTCTGCCAATATGTTTTCCTTTCCTGGCAGGAATTGCACTTGTAGTTGTACTTGTAAGGCCAATGCTGTGTTCCACAAGGTCATTGCCTGCCTGCACAGGGGGTAGGAATGAGTTCCTCCCTGTTTGTTTATGTACCACATAACTGTGGTGTTGTCTGTTCTTATTATTAGTTGGCCTGGATGCAAAAGGTCCTTGAAGGCTGTAAGAGCATTTTGCACAGCTAGCATCTCCTTTTGGTTGATGTGTAGGTGCATCTGTTTTTGAGACCATTTTCCCTGAATGCACTGACCTGCCATGTGTGCTCCCCAGGCATAGTCTGAGGCGTCTGTTGTGATGATTTGATTTGCTTGAGGTATACAGAAAGGGAGACCCGTGTTTCTTTGACATGCTTGAGCCCACCACAAGAATTCATTTTGAAGGCATGGAATGAGTGGTATGATTGTTTCCAGGCTGTGCTTGTGTTGAGACCATAAGTTTTTCAGGTACCATTGTAGTTTCCTCATATGCAGCTTTGAAAATGGTATTAGTAGAATGCATGATGCCATGAACCCCAAAGCCTGCAGAATTTTCCTTGCAGTTAGCTGGGTTAAGGTCGCCATTTTTCTGAAGTATTGAGACAGTTGCCCTTGCTTGTCTGGCATGAGATAAGCCATCTGGGCCATTGTATTTAAGCTGGCACCCAGGAATATTATCTCTTGTGAGGGTATTAAGTTTGATTTCTTTTTGTTTACTGTGTACCCTAGGCAATTCAACAGATGCTGTAGTAGAATGTCCTTGCTGTCTGCTTGGATCAGGCAGTCGTCCAGATATGGATAGATTTGTATTCCTCGTTGTCTGCAGAATGCAATTACTGATGCCAGGCATTTCATAAATACTCTGGGCGCAGTAGATAAGCCAAAGGGCAATGCAGAGAATTGATAATGCGTTGAACCTGAAAGAAATCTGAGGTATCTTCTGCAATCTTGTCTGATAGGGACATGCAGGTATGCCTCCTTGAGGTCTAACGTTACTAGCCAAGACTCCTTGCCCAGCATGGGAAGAAGCTGCTGTAATGTGAGCATCTTGAATTTTGGTACCTCTAGATATGAGTTCAGGATAGATAGGTCTAAGATGGGTCTCCAGTCTTTGTCCTTCCTTGGTACCAGAAATAGTCTTGAATAAAAACCTTGACCTTGTTCTTTTGTAGGTACCTTTTGAATTGCTTTCATGTCCATGAGAGCGGAAATTTGTTTTTGTGCCTCTGCCCATTGATTTTGTAGCAGGTTTGGCATGCCTTTCATTTTTGGAAGGGTATGAAAGTGGAATTTGTAGCCTCTGTTTATGATGTCCAGAATCCATTTGTCCTTTGTAATAATGTGCTAATTCTCTGAAAATAAAGCCAGTTTTCCACCCAAAGGTGCTGCCATTGAATGTTTGTTTGGCGGGCGTAGGGGGAAGTCATTGAGTTTGTTTCCTGAATGGTGGAGGCCTTTCTTCTCCACCTCTTGGAGTTGTTGGTTGCCATTGTCTAGGCTTGAAAGAACCTTGTGGCTGTCCTCTGCCCCTGGGGCATCTAATACCTACCCCTTTGGTGTCTGTCTGTGGCTGGAAAGGACCAATTTTTTGATGGCCAGTTTCTGCTGAAGCGAGGAGGCTGAACCTGCAAGAAATCCTTAACTGTTTGCATAGATTTTGCCTTTTCCTCCATTTTCTTTAAAATCTCCTCTGCTTTGACACCAAATAATACATATTTTTGCAATGGTGCATCTAATAACTTTGCTTTTACATGATCTGGTAAGGATTGCTCTTTTAACCAAGCGTGTCTACGTATCACAGAGCCAGTGACAGCTGCTCTACATGAGGCCTCCAATGAATCAAAACCACACTGTAAAGTATGCTTTCCCACTTGTTCTGCTCCATGCAACAAATCCTGCATCTCTTTTAAATCTGGTTGCTCTGTTTGTGTCATCTTTTGTTTCAACTGTGGGATCAGAAACTGCTGGTATTTTAACATGTGAAACTGGCAGTTTAGTGCCCTCATGGCTAAAGTGGCAAATGTATACACCTTCTTCCCCCATCTTTCTAGTGCTCTGGAATCTCTTTCTGAAGGTAAAGGATTTTTAGCAGTAGAGGCCTTAATCCCCTTTGGACCCTGGGAAATGGTTTCAGGGTCAGCAGCAGGGCTTTTATATAGAAACTGGTGGGAATCAGGGACCTGGTAGTATCTGTCTGGTTTAACTGGAGCAGGAGGCAAGGAGTCTGGGTTTAGACTGGCTTATGCAAAAACATCATCTAAAATATCTAAAACAGGAGGAATAGCCAGGGGTCTATGCAGAGGAAGAAGAAACTCCCGGAGCCTTTTCTTAGAATCTGAGTAGTCCTGTCCTTCCCAGTGGAAATGTTCCCTCAGAGTATGCAAGGATTCCCCGAAGGAATAGTCCTCTGGGGGGGGGGGGGAGACCAAGGGGATTGACTCTTCTGCATCAGAGTCTTCATAAGGAGAATAGGAATAATCCTGGTCCTCAGAAATACCTGAGGTAATGGAAGCTTGGTCTGAGGAAGGGTAGTCTTCCTCCAACCTGGGTCTTTTTTCTAAGGGAGGCTGAGAACCCCTGATAAGGGTAATTAAATCCTCAGCCATCCTGAGCATCTACTTTTTAGGCATGGGTGGCTGAGAGGGGGTCTGAGGACCCTGTTTCCTAATCTTCATAGGGGCTTTGGACTTAGAGAAAGATTTAATGGTAATAGAAGTAGGCTTGAAAACGCCTTCGGAAACTGGAGGCCTCACTAAATTTTCCAGTTCCCCGTATGGAGTGGTGTTGGGGTCTGGAGAGGTAATCGGCTCTGGAGGGCCTACAACTTCAGTTTGTGAGGTCGCCGGTAAAATGGATTCAGCGGTAGTCAGGGGCTGAGAACCGGAGATCTGGAGGCAGGCCTAAGCGTGGCCTCGGTATCCATTTTGGCCCTCAGATGCCTATCCTTTTCTTTGCGCTTTTTCAGTAAACCTGGTGTCGGAAAATCCGATGACATACTGTAGTTAAATTTTTTGCCAAAATAATGAAGGGCGAACTCTGCCCAGCGTTTTATAGTGCGTTTATTGAACACAGCACAAAAACGGCAGCCCGAGACGTCGTGGTCTGGGCCTAGGCAAGGAATACAGTATGAGTGAAAATTCTTATGCGGTATTTGCTTCTCACGAGAAATGCAATTATTAACTTTGTCTGACATCCGTCTGAGGCAAGAAAAGTTTCCCCAATGGGGTAC
>NW_025050354.1:0-12825 GCF_019279795.1 Protopterus annectens
AGACAGAGACAAGATAGTTATTATTAAAATACAGAGTGGTATTATGGAGGAAGTAGACAGAGACAAGATAGTTATTATTAAAATATGGAGTGGTATTATGGAGGAAGTAGACAGAGACAAGATAGTTATTATTAAAATACAGAGTGGTATTATGGAGGAAGTAGACAGAGACAAGATAGTTATTATTAAAATACAGAGTGGTATTATGGAGGAAGTAGACAGAGACAAGATAGTTATTATTAAATACAGAGTGGTATTATGGAGGAAGTAGACAGAGACAAGATAGTTATTATTAAAATACAGAGTGGTATTATGGAGGAAGTAGACAGAGACAAGATAGTTATTATTAAAATACAGAGTGGTATTATGGAGGAAGTAGACAGAGATAAGATAGTTATTATTAAAATACAGAGTGGTATTATGGAGGAAGTAGACAGAGACAAGATAGTTATTATTAAAATACAGAGTGGTATTATGGAGGAAGTAGACAGAGACAAGATAGTTATTATTAAAATACAGAGTGGTATTATGGAGGAAGTAGACAGAGACAAGATAGTTATTATTAAAATACAGACTGGTATTATTGATGAAGTAGACAGAGACAACATGGTTATTATTAAAATACAGAGTGGTATTATGGAGGAAGTAGACAGAGACAAGATAGTTATTATTAAAATACAGAGTGGTATTATGGAGGAAGTAGACAGAGACAAGATAGTTATTATTAAAATACAGAGTGGTATTATGGAGGAAGTAGACAGAGACAAGATAGTTATTATTAAAATATGGAGTGACATTATGGAGGAAGTAGACAGAGACAAGATAGTTGTTATTAAAATATGGAGTGGTATTACGAAGGAAGTAGACAGAGACTAGATAGTTATTATTAAAATATGGAGTGGTATTATGGAGGAAGTAGACAGAGACAAGATAGTTATTATTAAAATACGGAGTGGTATTATGGAGGACGTAGACAGAGACAAGATAGTTATTATTAAAATACAGAGTTGTATTATGGAGGAATTAGACAGAGACAAGACAGTTATTATTTAAATACAGAGTTGTATTATGGAGGAATTAGACAGTGTCACAATAGTTTTTACTTAAATATACAGTGGTATTATGAAGAAAGTAGACAGAGACAAGATAGTTATTATTAAAATATGGAGTGGTATTATGGAGGAAGTAGACTGAGACAAGATAGTTATTATTAAAATACGGAGTGGTATTATGGAGGACGTAGACAGAGACAAGATAGTTATTAAAATATGGAGTGGTATTATGGAGGAAGTAGACAGAGACAAGATAGTTATTATTAAAATACAGAGTGGTATTATGGAGGAAGTAGACAGAGACAAGACAGTTATTATTAAAATACAGAGTGGTATTATGGAGGAAGTAGACAGAGACAAGATAGTTATTATTAAAATACAGAGTGGTATTATGGAGGAAGTAGACAGAGACAAGATAGTTATTATTAAAATACAGAGTGGTATTATGGAGGAAGTAGACAGAGACAAGATAGTTATTATTAAAATACAGAGTGGTATTATGGAGGAAGTAGACAGAGACAAGATAGTTATTATTAAAATATGGAGTGGTATTATGGAGGAAGTAGACAGAGACAAGATAGTTATTATTAAAATACAGAGTGGTATTATGGAGGAAGTAGACAGAGACAAGATAGTTATTATTAAAATACAGAGTGGTATTATGGAGGAAGTAGACAGAGACAAGATAGTTATTATTAAAATACAGAGTGGTATTATGGAGGAAGTAGAGAGAGACAAGATAGTTTTTATTAAAATACAGAGTGGTATTATGGAGGAAGTAGTCAGAGAGAATCTAGTTATTAAAATACGGAGTGGTATTATGGAGGAAGTAGACAGAGACAAGATAGTTATTATTAAAATACAGAGTGGTATTATGGAGGAAGTAGACAGACACAAGATAGTTATTATTAAATTACGGAGTGGTATTATGGAGAAGTAGACAGGGACAAAGTTGTTATTATTAAAATATGGAGTGGTAGCATTGTGGAAGTCGAGAGAGACAAGATAGTTTTTAATAAAATACAGAGTGGTATTATGGAGGAAGTAGACAGAGACAAGACAGTTTTTATTAAAATACAGAGTGGTATTATGGAGGAAGTAGACAGAGACAAGATAGATATTAAAATATAGACTGATATTATGGAGGAAGTAGACAGAGACAACATGGTTATTATTAAAATACAGAGTGGTATTATGGAGGAATTAGACAGAGACAATATGGTTATTATTAAAATACAGAGTGGTATTATGGAGGAAGTAGACAGAGACAAGATAGTTATTATTAAAATACAGAGTGGTATTATGGAGGAAGTAGACAGAGACAAGATAGTTATTATTAAAATATGGAGTGGTATTATGGAGGAAGTAGACAGAGACAAGATAGTTATTATTAAAATACAGAGTGGTATTATGGAGGAAGTAGACAGAGACAAGATAGTTATTATTAAAATACAGAGTGGTATTATGGAGGAAGTAGACAGAGACAAGATAGTTATTATTAAAATACAGAGTGGTATTATGGAGGAAGTAGACAGAGACAAGATAGTTATTATTAAAATACAGAGTGGTATTATGGAGGAAGTAGACAGAGACAAGATAGTTATTATTAAAATACAGAGTAGTATTACGGTAGAAGTAGACAGAGACAAGATAGTTATTATTGAAATACAGAATGGTATTATGGAGGAAGTAGACAGAGACAAGATAGTTATTATTGAAATACAGAGTGGTATTATGGAGGAAGTAGACAGAGACAAGATAGTTATTATTAAAATACAGAGTGGTATTATGGAGGAAGTAGACAGAGACAAGATAGTTATTATTAAAATACAGAGTGGTATTATGGAGGAAGTAGACAGAGACAAGATAGTTATTATTAAAATACAGAGTGGTATTATGGAGGAAGTAGACAGAGACAAGATAGTTATTATTAAAATACAGAGTGGTATTATGGAGGAAGTAGACAGAGACAAGATAGTTATTATTAAAATATGGAGTGGTATTATGGAGGAAGTAGACAGAGACAAGATAGTTATTATTAAAATACAGAGTGGTATTATGGAGGAAGTAGACAGAGACAAGATAGTTGTTATTATAATACAGAGTGGTATTATGGAGGAAGTAGACAGAGGCAAGATCTTTATTATTAAAATACAGAGTGGTATTATGGAGGAAGTAGACAGAGACAAGATAGTTATTATTAAAATACAGAGTGGTATTATGGAGGAAGTAGACAGAGACAAGATAGTTATTATTAAAATACAGAGTGGTATTATGGAGGAAGTAGACAGAGACAAGATAGTTATTATTAAAATACAGAGTGGTATTATGGAGGAAGTAGACAGAGACAAGATAGTTATTATTAAAATACAGAGTGGTATTATGGAGGAAGTAGACAGAGACAAGATAGTTATTATTAAAATATGGAGTGGTATTATGGAGGAAGTAGACAGAGACAAGATAGTTATTATTAAAATACAGAGTGGTATTATGGAGGAAGTAGACAGAGACAAGATAGTTATTATAAAAATACAGAGTGGTATTATGGAGGAAGTAGACAGAGACAAGATAGTTATTATTAAAATACAGAGTGGTATTATGGAGGAAGTAGACAGAGACAAGATAGTTATTATTAAAATACAGAGTGGTATTATGGAGGAAGTAGACAGAGACAAGACAGTTATTATTAAAATACAGAGTGGTATTATGGAGGAAGTAGACAGAGACAAGATAGTTATTATTAAAATACAGAGTGGTATTATGGAGGAAGTAGACAGAGACAAGATAGTTATTATTAAAATATGGAGTGGTATTATGGAGGAAGTAGACAGAGACAAGATAGTTATTAAAATACAGAGTGGTATTATAGAGGAAGTAGACAGAGAAGATAGTTATTATTAAAATGCAGAGTGGTATTATGGAGGAAGTAGACAGAGACAAGATAGTTATTATTAAAATACAGAGTGGTATTATGGAGGAAGTAGACAGAGACAAGATAGTTATTATTAAAATACAGAGTGGTATTATGGAGGAAGTAGACAGAGACAAGATAGTTATTATTAAAATACAGAGTGGTATTATGGAGGAAGTAGACAGAGACAAGATAGTTATTATTAAAATACAGAGTGGTATTATGGAGGAAGTAGACAGAGACAAGATAGTTATTAAAATACAGAGTGGTATTATGGAGGAAGTAGACAGAGACAAGATAGTTATTATTAAAATACAGAGTGGTATTATGGAGGAAGTAGACAGAGACAAGATAGTTATTATTAAAATACAGAGTGGTATTATGGAGGAAGTAGACAGAGACAAGATAGTTATTATTAAAATACAGAGTGGTATTATGGAGGAAGTAGACAGAGACAAGATAGTTATTATTAAAATACAGAGTGGTATTATGGAGGAAGTAGACAGAGACAAGATAGTTATTATTAAAATACAGAGTGGTATTATGGAGGAAGTAGACAGAGACAAGATAGTTATTATTAAAATACAGAGTGGTATTATGGAGGAAGTAGACAGAGACAAGATAGTTATTATTAAAATACAGAGTGGTATTATGGAGGAAGTAGACAGAGACAAGATAGTTATTATTAAAATACAGAGTGGTATTATGGAGGAAGTAGACAGAGACAAGATAGTTATTATTAAAATATGGAGTGGTATTATGGAGGAAGTAGGCAGAGACACTATAGTTATTTTTAAAATACAGAGTGGTATTATGGAGGAAGTAGACAGAGACAAGATAGTTATTTTTAAAATACAGAGTGGTATTATGGAGGAAGTAGACAGAGACAAGATAGTTATTATTAAAATACAGAGTGGTATTATGGAGGAAGTAGACAGAGACAAGATAGTTATTATTAAAATACAGAGTGGTATTATGGAGGAAGCAGACAGAGACACAATAGTTATTATTTAAATACAGAGTGGTATTATGAAGGATGTAAACAGAGACGAGATAGTTATTAAAATACGGAGTGGTATGATGGAGGAAGTAGACAGAGACAAGATAGTTTTTATTAAAATACAGAGTGGTATTATGGAGGAAGTAGACAGAGACAAGATAGTTATTATTAAAATATGGAGTGGTATTATGGAGGAAGTAGACAGAGACAAGATAGTTATTATTAAAATACAGAGTGGTATTATGGAGGAAGTAGACAGAGACAAGACAGTTATTATTAAAATACAGAGTGGTATTATGGAGGAAATAGACAGAGACAAGATAGTTATTATTAAAATACAGAGTGGTATTATGGAGGAAGTAGACAGATACAAGATAGTTATTATTAAAATACAGAGTGGTATTATGGAGGAAGTAGACAGAGACAAGATAGTTATTATTAAAATACAGAGTGGTATTATGGAGGAAGTAGACAGAGACAAGATAGTTCTTATTAAAATACAGAGTGGTATTATGGAGGAAGTAGACAGAGACAAGATAGTTATTATTAAAATACAGAGTGGTATTATGGAGGAAGTAGACAGAGACAAGATAGTTATTATTAAAATACAGAGTGGTATTATGGAGGAAGTAGACAGAGACAAGATAGTTATTATTAAAATACAGAGTGGTATTATGGAGGAAGTAGACAGAGACAAGATAGTTATTATTAAAATACGGAGTGGTATTATGGAGGAAGTAGACAGAGACAAGATAGTTATTAAAATACAGAGTGGTATTATGGAGGAAGTAGACAGAGACAAGATAGTTATTATTAAAATACAGAGTGGTATTATGGAGGAAGTAGACAGAGACAAGATAGTTATTATTAAAATACAGAGTGGTATTATGGAGGAAGTAGACAGAGACAAGATAGTTATTATTAAAATACAGAGTGGTATTATGGAGGAAGTAGACAGAGACAAGATAGTTATTATTAAAATACAGAGTGGTATTATGGAGGAAGTAGACAGAGACAAGATAGTTATTATTAAAATACAGAGTGGTATTATGGAGGAATTAGACAGAGACAATATGGTTATTATTAAAATACAGAGTGGTATTAAGAAGGAAGTAGACAGAGACAAGATAGTTATTATCAAAATACAGAGTGGTATTATGGAGGAAGCAGACAGAGACAAGACAGTTTTTATTAAAATACAGAGTGGTATTATGGAGGAAGTAGACAGAGACAAGATAGTTATTATTAAAATACAGAGTGGTATTATGGAGGAAGTAGACAGAGACAAGATAGTTATTATTAAAATACAGAGTGGTATTATGGAGGAAGTAGACAGAGACAAGATAGTTATTATTAAAATACAGAGTGGTATTATGGAGGAAGTAGACAGAGACAAGATAGTTATTATTAAAATACAGAGTGGTATTATGGAGGAAGTAGACAGAGACAAGATAGTTATTATTAAAATACAGAGTGGTATTATGGAGGAAGTAGACAGAGACAAGATAGTTATTATTAAAATATGGAGTGGTATTATGGAGGAAGTAGACAGAGACAAGATAGTTATTATTAAAATACAGAGTGGTATTATGGAGGAAGTAGACAGAGACAAGATAGTTTTTATTAAAATACAGAGTGGTATTATGGAGGAAGTAGACAGAGACACGATACTTATTTTTAAAATACAGAGTGGTATTATGGAGGAAGTAGACAGAGACAAGATAGTTATTATTGAATTATAGAGTGGTATTATGGAGGAAGTAGACAGAGACAACCTAGTTATTATTAAAATACAGAGTTGTATTATGGAGGAATTAGACAGAGACAATATTGTTATTGTTAAAATACAGGGTGGTATTAAGAAGGAAGTAGACAGAGACAAGATAATTATTATTAAAATACAGAGTGGCATTATAGAAGAAGTAGACAGAGACAAGATAGTTATTATTAAAATACAGAGTGGTATAATGGAGGAAGCAGACAGAGACAAAAGAGTTATTATTAAAATACAGAGTGGTATTATGGAGGAAGTAGACAGAGACAAGATAGTTATTATTAAAATACAGAGTGGTATTATGGAGGAAGTAGACAGAGACACGATAGTTATTACTTAAATACAGAGTGGTATTATGAAGGAAGTAGACAGAGACAAGATAGTTATTATTAAAATACAGAGTGGTATTATGGAGGAAGTAGACAGAGACAAGATAGTTATTATTAAAATACAGAGTGGTATTATGGAGGAAGTAGACAGAGACAAGATAGTTATTATTAAAATACAGAGTGGTATTATGGAGGAAGTAGACAGAGACAAGATAGTTATTATTAAAATACAGAGTGGTATTATGGAGGAAGTAGACAGAGACAAGATAGTTATTATTAAAATATGGAGTGGTATTATGGAGGAAGTAGACAGAGACAAGATAGTTATTATTAAAATACAGAGTGGTATTATGGAGGAAGTAGACAGAGACAAGATAGTTATTATTAAAATACAGAGTGGTATTATGGAGGAAGTAGACAGAGACAAGATAGTTATTATTAAAATACAGAGTGGTATTATGGAGGAAGTAGACAGAGACAAGATAGTTATTATTAAAATACAGAATGGTATTATGGAGGAAGTAGACAGAGACAAGATAGTTATTATTAAAATACAGAGTGGTATTATGCAGGAAGTAGACAGAGACAAGATAGTTATTATTAAAATACAGAGTGGTATTATGGAGGAAGTAGACAGAGACAAGATAGTTATTATTAAAATACAGAGTGGTATTATGGAGGAAGTAGACAGAGACAAGATAGTTATTATTAAAATACAGAGTGGTATTATGGAGGAAGTAGACAGAGACAAGATAGTTATTATTAAAATACAGAGTGGTATTATGGAGGAAATAGACAGAGACAAGATAGTTATTATTAAAATACAGAGTGGTATTATGGAGGAAGTAGACAGAGACAAGATAGTTATTATTAAAATACAGAGTGGTATTATGGAGGAAGTAGACAGAGACAAGATAGTTATTATTAAAATACAGAGTGGTATTATGGAGGAAGTAGACAGAGACAAGATAGTTATTATTAAAATACAGAGTGGTATTATGGAGGAAGTAGACAGAGACAAGATAGTTATTATTAAAATACAGAGTGGTATTATGGAGGAAGTAGACAGAGACAAGATAGTTATTATTAAAATACAGAGTGGTATTATGGAGGAAGTAGACAGAGACAAGATAGTTTTTATTAAAATACAGAGACAAGACAGTTATTATTAAAATACAGAGTGGTATTATGGAGGAAGTAGACAGAGACAAGATAGTTATTATTAAAATATGGAGTGGTATTATGGAGGAAGTAGACAGAGACAAGATAGTTATTATTAAAATATGGAGTGGTATTATGGAGGAAGTAGACAGAGACAAGATAGTTATTATTAAAATACAGAGTGGTATTATGGAGGAAGTAGACAGAGACAAGATAGTTATTATTAAAATACAGAGTGGTATTATGGAGGAAGTAGACAGAGACAAAATAGTTATTATTAAAATACAGAGTGGTATTATGGAGGAAGTAGACAGAGACAAGATAGTTATTATTAAAATATGGAGTGGTATTATGGAGGAAGTAGACAGAGACAAGATAGTTATTATTAAAATACAGAGTGGTATTATGGAGGAAGTAGACAGAGACAAGATAGTTATTATTAAAATATGGAGTGGTATTATGGAGGAAGTAGACAGAGACAAGATAGTTATTATTAAAATACAGAGTGGTATTATGGAGGAAGTAGACAGAGACAAGATAGTTATTATTAAAATACAGAGTGGTATTATGGAGGAAGTAGACAGAGACAAGATAGTTATTATTAAAATACAGAGTGGTATTATGGAGGAAGTAGACAGAGACAAGATAGTTATTATTAAAATATGGAGTGGTATTATGGAGGAAGTAGACAGAGACAAGATAGTTATTATTAAAATACAGAGTGGTATTATGGAGGAAGTAGACAGAGACAAGATAGTTATTATTAAAATACAGAGTGGTATTATGGAGGAAGTAGACAGAGACAAGATAGTTATTATTAAAATACAGAGTGGTATTATGGAGGAAGTAGACAGAGACAAGATAGTTATTATTAAAATACAGAGTGGTATTATGGAGGAAGTAGACAGAGACAAGATAGTTATTATTAAAATACAGAGTGGTATTATGGAGGAAGTAGACAGAGACAAGATAGTTATTATTAAAATACAGAGTGGTATTATGGAGGAAGTAGACAGAGACAAGACAGTTATTATTAAAATACAGAGTGGTATTATGGAGGAAGTAGACAGAGACAAGATAGTTATTATTAAAATACAGAGTGGTATTATGGAGGAAGTAGACAGAGACAAGATAGTTATTATTAAAATACAGAGTGGTATTATGGAGGAAGTAGACAGAGACAAGATAGTTATTATTAAAATACAGAGTGGCATTATGGAGGAAGTAGACAGAGACAAGATAGTTATTATTAAAATACAGAGTGGTATTATGGAGGAAGTAGACAGAGACAAGATAGTTATTATTAAAATACAGAGTGGTATTATGGAGGAAGTAGACAGAGACAAGATAGTTATTATTAAAATACAGAGTGGTATTATGGAGGAAGTAGACAGAGACAAGATAGTTATTATTAAAATACAGAGTGGTATTATGGAGGAAGTAGACAGAGACAAGATAGTTATTATTAAAATACAGAGTGGTATTATGGAGGAAGTAGACAGAGACAAGATAGTTATTATTAAAATACAGAGTGGTATTATGGAGGAAGTAGACAGAGACAAGATAGTTATTATTAAAATACAGAGTGGTATTATGGAGGAAGTAGACAGAGACAAGATAGTTATTATTAAAATACAGAGTGGTATTATGGAGGAAGTAGACAGAGACAAGATAGTTATTATTAAAATATGGAGTGGTATTATGGAGGAAGTAGACAGAGACAAGATAGTTATTATTAAAATACAGAGTGGTATTATGGAGGAAGTAGACAGAGACAAGATAGTTATTATTAAAATACAGAGTGGTATTATGGAGGAAGTAGACAGAGACAAGATAGTTATTATTAAAATACAGAGTGGTATTATGGAGGAAGTAGACAGAGACAAGATAGTTATTATTAAAATACAGAGTGGTATTATGGAGGAAGTAGACAGAGACAAGATAGTTATTATTAAAATACAGAGTGGTATTATGGAGGAAGTAGACAGAGACAAGATAGTTATTTTTAAAATACAGAGTGGTATTATGGAGGAAGTAGACAGAGACAAGATAGTTATTATTAAAATACAGAGTGGTATTATGGAGGAAGTAGACAGAGACAAGATAGTTATTATTAAAATACAGAGTGGTATTATGGAGGAAGTAGACAGAGACAAGATAGTTATTATTAAAATACAGAGTGGTATTATGGAGGAAGTAGACAGAGACAAGATAGTTATTATTAAAATATGGAGTGGTATTATGGAGGAAGTAGACAGAGACAAGATAGTTATTATTAAAATACAGAGTGGTATTATGGAGGAAGTAGACAGAGACAAGATAGTTATTATTAAAATACAGAGTGGTATTATGGAGGAAGTAGACAGAGACAAGATAGTTATTATTAAAATATGGAGTGGTATTATGGAGGAAGTAGACAGAGACAAGATAGTTATTATTAAAATACAGAGTGGTATTATGGAGGAAGTAGACAGAGACAAGATAGTTATTATTAAAATACAGAGTGGTATTATGGAGGAAGTAGACAGAGACAAGATAGTTATTATTAAAATACAGAGTGGTATTATGGAGGAAGTAGACAGAGACAAGATAGTTATTATTAAAATATGGAGTGGTATTATGGAGGAAGTAGACAGAGACAAGATAGTTATTATTAAAATACAGAGTGGTATTATGGAGGAAGTAGACAGAGACAAGATAGTTATTATTAAAATACAGAGTGGTATTATGGAGGAAGTAGACAGAGACAAGATAGTTATTATTAAAATACAGAGTGGTATTATGGAGGAAGTAGACAGAGACAAGATAGTTATTATTAAAATACAGAGTGGTATTATGGAGGAAGTAGACAGAGACAAGATAGTTATTATTAAAATATGGAGTGGTATTATGGAGGAAGTAGACAGAGACAAGATAGTTATTATTAAAATACAGAGTGGTATTATGGAGGAAGTAGACAGAGACAAGATAGTTATTATTAAAATACAGAGTGGTATTATGGAGGAAGTAGACAGAGACAAGATAGTTATTATTAAAATACAGAGTGGTATTATGGAGGAAGTAGACAGAGACAAGATAGTTATTATTAAAATACAGAGTGGTATTATGGAGGAAGTAGACAGAGACAAGATAGTTATTATTAAAATACGGAGTGGTATTATGGAGGAAGTAGACAGAGACAAGATAGTTATTATTAAAATACAGAGTGGTATTATGGAGGAAGTAGACAGAGACAAGATAGTTATTATTAAAATACAGAGTGGTATTATGGAGGAAGTAGACAGAGACAAGATAGTTATTATTAAAATACAGAGTGGTATTATGGAGGAAGTAGACAGAGACAAGATAGTTATTATTAAAATACAGAGTGGTATTATGGAGGAAGTAGACAGAGACAAGATAGTTATTATTAAAATACAGAGTGGTATTATGGAGGAAGTAGACAGAGGCAAGATAGTTATTATTAAAATACAGAGTGGTATTATGGAGGAAGTAGACAGAGACAAGATAGTTATTATTAAAATACAGAGTGGTATTATGAAGGAAGTAGACAGAGACAAGATAGTTATTATTAAAATACAGAGTGGTATTATGGAGGAAGTAGACAGAGACAAGATAGTTATTATTAAAATACAGAGTGGTATTATGGAGGAAGTAGACAGAGACAAGATAGTTATTATTAAAATACAGAGTGGTATTATGGAGGAAGTAGACAGAGACAAGATAGTTATTATTAAAATACAGAGTGGTATTATGGAGGAAGTAGACAGAGACAAGATAGTTATTATTAAAATACAGAGTGGTATTATGGAGGAAGTAGACAGAGACAAGATAGTTATTATTAAAATACAGAGTTGTATTATGGATGAAGTAGACAGAGACAAGATAGTTTTTATTAAAATATATAGTGGTATGATGGAGGAAGTAGATAGAGACAAGATAGTTATTATTAAAATACAGAGTGGAATTATGGAGGATGTAGACAGAGACAAGATTGTTACTATTAAAAGAAGAACTGAAGATGGTGAGTGAAAGGAAAACTGCTCTTACGACTGGTAAAAACTCACTATAGTTTATTGAACAATTCCACCACAGACTGGTTAAGCGCTTTCGAGCTGGTGATCAGTCTTAAAGTAGAACAAACTTAACACATATCATCCCAAAGTATTTGCCACACATCCTAAATCACCTTACCTGATGTTTAACTAACAATTAAAATCCCTTAAAAAGTTTAGAAGCCATGTACACATTTTCACATATTACACTTCAAGTAAACCAACCTAAATCAAGATGTGAGCTTTCAAATACACATGTAATATAATAATATATACAATAGTAATATATGCAGTAATATATACAGTGGGTAAAACACTCTTGAATTGTAACTGTAATTATCCATATAACTATCTAATAAAAATCTAATAAAAAATAAATATATATAATATATGCACTTCACTTGTGTGATAAAGTTAAAATCCCAGTAACAAAACCTAAGAGTTGAACATTTACTCTAAAGCTCAAAAAAGGTTTTATAACTTATAAAATCATTGAGACCAGGTGGTCTCGTGGAATCCGTTAGATTTGCCATTTACTTTCAG